>NW_027101105.1:0-300000 GCF_029633855.1 Hoplias malabaricus | reverse complement strand
TTATTTTGAGTTGTGAGGCTTTTTGGCTTACAAGCAGCTCTGTAACAAGAGTTACTCTTAGAACAGTCATTACAAATTGTCTGCTACAGCCAACGGTTATTGCTTATGGCCATAGCACTGTTAGGAATCCCGAGCTTGTGCGCTCAGTTAATACTTGGACTGGAGACTGCCAGGGAACACTAGGCGCTGTAAGCTTTTTAACTTAAGGCTCCGATTGTGAAGATTGTAGCTACAGTCATTTAAACACAAGAGGAGATCAAAACTTTAAAAAAATAAACAAATAAACAATAAATGAATAAAAAATAAACAAACAAATAAAAAAACAAACAAACAAAAAACACTGGAAAGCCAGTCATTTATTTTGAGTTGTGAGGCTTTTTAGTTTACAAGCAGCTCTGTAACAAGAGTTACTCTTAGAACAGTCATTACAAATAGTCTTCTACAGCCAACAGTCATTGCTTATGGCCATTGCACTCTTAGGAATCCCGAGCTTGTGCGCTTAGTTAATACTTGGACTGGAGACTGCCAGGGAACACTAGGCGCTGTAAGCTTTTTAACTTAAGGCTCCGATTGTGAAGATTGTAGCTACAGTCATTTAAACACAAGAGGAGATCAAAACTTTTAAAAAATAAACAAATAAACAATAAATGAATAAAAAATAAACAAACAAATAAAAAAACAAACAAACAAAAAACACTGGAAAGCCAGTCATTTATTTTGAGTTGTGAGGCTTTTTGGCTTACAAGCAGCTCTGTAACAAGAGTTACTCTTAGAACAGTCATTACAAATTGTCTGCTACAGCCAACGGTTATTGCTTATGGCCATAGCACTGTTAGGAATCCCGAGCTTGTGCGCGTAGTTAATACTTGGACTGGAGACTGCCAGGGAACACTAGGCGCTGTAAGCTTTTTAACTTAAGGCTCCGATTGTGAAGATTGTAGCTACAGTCATTTAAACACAAGAGGAGATCAAAACTTTAAAAAAATAAACAAATAAACAATAAATGAATAAAAAATAAACAAACAAATAAAAAAACAAACAAACAAAAAATACTGGAAAGCCAGTCATTTATTTTGAGTTGTGAGGCTTTTTGGCTTACAAGCAGCTCTGTAACAAGAGTTACTCTTAGAACAGTCATTACAAATTGTCTGCTACAGCCAACGGTTATTGCTTATGGCCATAGCACTGTTAGGAATCCCGAGCTTGTGCGCTTAGTTAATACTTGGACTGGAGACTGCCAGGGAACACTAGGCGCTGTAAGCTTTTTAACTTAAGGCTCCGATTGTGAAGATTGTAGCTACAGTCATTTAAACACAAGAGGAGATCAAAACTTTTAAAAAATAAACAAATAAACAATAAATGAATAAAAAATAAACAAACAAATAAAAAAACAAACAAACAAAAAACACTGGAAAGCCAGTCATTTATTTTGAGTTGTGAGGCTTTTTGGCTTACAAGCAGCTCTGTAACAAGAGTTACTCTTAGAACAGTCATTACAAATTGTCTGCTACAGCCAACGGTTATTGCTTATGGCCATAGCACTGTTAGGAATCCCGAGCTTGTGCGCTTAGTTAATACTTGGACTGGAGACTGCCAGGGAACACTAAGCGCTGTAAGCTTTTTAACTTAAGGCTCCGATTATGAAGATTGTAGCTACAGTCATTTAAACACAAGAGGAGATCAAAACTTTTAAAAAATAAACAAATAAACAATAAATGAATAAAAAATAAACAAACAAATAAAAAAACAAATAAACAAAAAACACTGGAAAGCCAGTCATTTATTTTGAGTTGTGAGGCTTTTTGGCTTACAAGCAGCTCTGTAACAAGAGTTACTCTTAGAACAGTCATTACAAATTGTCTGCTACAGCCAACGGTTATTGCTTATGGCCATAGCACTGTTAGGAATCCCGAGCTTGTGCGCTTAGTTAATACTTGGACTGGAGACTGCCAGGGAACACTAAGCGCTGTAAGCTTTTTAACTTAAGGCTCCGATTGTGAAGATTGTAGCTACAGTCATTTAAACACAAGAGGAGATCAAAACTTTAAAAAAATAAACAAATAAACAATAAATGAATAAAAAATAAACAAACAAATAAAAAAACAAACAAACAAAAAACACTGGAAAGCCAGTCATTTATTTTGAGTTGTGAGGCTTTTTGGCTTACAAGCAGCTCTGTAACAAGAGTTACTCTTAGAACAGTCATTACAAATTGTCTGCTACAGCCAACGGTTATTGCTTATGGCCATAGCACTGTTAGGAATCCCGAGCTTGTGCGCTTAGTTAATACTTGGACTGGAGACTGCCAGGGAACACTAGGCGCTGTAAGCTTTTTAACTTAAGGCTCCGATTGTGAAGATTGTAGCTACAGTCATTTAAACACAAGAGGAGATCAAAACTTTTAAAAAATAAACAAATAAACAATAAATGAATAAAAAATAAACAAACAAATAAAAAAACAAATAAACAAAAAACACTGGAAAGCCAGTCATTTATTTTGAGTTGTGAGGCTTTTTGGCTTACAAGCAGCTCTGTAACAAGAGTTACTCTTAGAACAGTCATTACAAATTGTCTGCTACAGCCAACGGTTATTGCTTATGGCCATAGCACTGTTAGGAATCCCGAGCTTGTGCGCTTAGTTAATACTTGGACTGGAGACTGCCAGGGAACACTAAGCGCTGTAAGCTTTTTAACTTAAGGCTCCGATTGTGAAGATTGTAGCTACAGTCATTTAAACACAAGAGGAGATCAAAACTTTAAAAAAATAAACAAATAAACAATAAATGAATAAAAAATAAACAAACAAATAAAAAAACAAACAAACAAAAAACACTGGAAAGCCAGTCATTTATTTTGAGTTGTGAGGCTTTTTGGCTTACAAGCAGCTCTGTAACAAGAGTTACTCTTAGAACAGTCATTACAAATTGTCTGCTACAGCCAACGGTTATTGCTTATGGCCATAGCACTGTTAGGAATCCCGAGCTTGTGCGCTTAGTTAATACTTGGACTGGAGACTGACAGGGAACACTAGGCGCTGTAAGCTTTTTAACTTAAGGCTCCGATTGTGAAGATTGTAGCTACAGTCATTTAAACACAAGAGGAGATCAAAACTTTAAAAAAATAAACAAATAAACAATAAATGAATAAAAAATAAACAAACAAATAAAAAAACAAACAAACAAAAAACACTGGAAAGCCAGTCATTTATTTTGAGTTGTGAGGCTTTTTAGTTTACAAGCAGCTCTGTAACAAGAGTTACTCTTAGAACAGTCATTACAAATAGTCTTCTACAGCCAACAGTCATTGCTTATGGCCATTGCACTCTTAGGAATCCCGAGCTTGTGCGCTTAGTTAATACTTGGACTGGAGACTGCCAGGGAACACTAGGCGCTGTAAGCTTTTTAACTTAAGGCTCCGATTGTGAAGATTGTAGCTACAGTCATTTAAACACAAGAGGAGATCAAAACTTAAAAAAAATAAACAAATAAACAATAAATGAATAAAAAATAAACAAACAAATAAAAAAACAAACAAACAAAAAACACTGGAAAGCCAGTCATTTATTTTGAGTTGTGAGGCTTTTTAGCTTACAAGCAGCTCTGTAACAAGAGTTACTCTTAGAACAGTCATTACAAATTGTCTGCTACAGCCAACGGTTATTGCTTATGGCCATAGCACTGTTAGGAATCCCGAGCTTGTGCGCTTAGTTAATACTTGGACTGGAGACTGCCAGGGAACACTAGGCGCTGTAAGCTTTTTAACTTAAGGCTCCGATTGTGAAGATTGTAGCTACAGTCATTTAAACACAAGAGGAGATCAAAACTTTAAAAAAATAAACAAATAAACAATAAATGAATAAAAAATAAACAAACAAATAAAAAAACAAACAAACAAAAAACACTGGAAAGCCAGTCATTTATTTTGAGTTGTGAGGCTTTTTAGTTTACAAGCAGCTCTGTAACAAGAGTTACTCTTAGAACAGTCATTACAAATAGTCTTCTACAGCCAACAGTCATTGCTTATGGCCATTGCACTCTTAGGAATCCCGAGCTTGTGCGCTTAGTTAATACTTGGACTGGAGACTGCCAGGGAACACTAGGCGCTGTAAGCTTTTTAACTTAAGGCTCCGATTGTGAAGATTGTAGCTACAGTCATTTAAACACAAGAGGAGATCAAAACTTTAAAAAAACAAACAAATAAGCAATAAATGAAGAAAAAATAAACAAACAAATAAAAAAACAAATAAACAAAAAACACTGGAAAGCCAGTCATTTATGTTGAGTTGTGAGGCTTTTTAGTTTACAAGCAGCTCTGTAACAAGAGTTACTCTTAGAACAGTCATTACAAATTGTCTGCTACAGCCAACGGTTATTGCTTATGGCCATAGCACTGTTAGGAATCCCGAGCTTGTGCGCTTAGTTAATACTTGGACTGGAGACTGCCAGGGAACACTAGGCGCTGTAAGCTTTTTAACTTAAGGCTCCGATTGTGAAGATTGTAGCTACAGTCATTTAAACACAAGAGGAGATCAAAACTTTTAAAAAATAAACAAATAAACAATAAATGAATAAAAAATAAACAAACAAATAAAAAAACAAATAAACAAAAAACACTGGAAAGCCAGTCATTTATTTTGAGTTGTGAGGCTTTTTAGTTTACAAGCAGCTCTGTAACAAGAGTTACTCTTAGAACAGTCATTACAAATAGTCTTCTACAGCCAACGGTCATTGCTTATGGCCATTGCACTCTTAGGAATCCCGAGCTTGTGCGCTTAGTTAATACTTGGACTGGAGACTGCCAGGGAACACTAGGCGCTGTAAGCTTTTTAACTTAAGGCTCCGATTGTGAAGATTGTAGCTACAGTCATTTAAACACAAGAGGAGATCAAAACTTAAAAAAAATAAACAAATAAACAATAAATGAATAAAAAATAAACAAACAAATAAAAAAACAAACAAACAAAAAACACTGGAAAGCCAGTCATTTATTTTGAGTTGTGAGGCTTTTTAGCTTACAAGCAGCTCTGTAACAAGAGTTACTCTTAGAACAGTCATTACAAATTGTCTGCTACAGCCAACGGTTATTGCTTATGGCCATAGCACTGTTAGGAATCCCGAGCTTGTGCGCTTAGTTAATACTTGGACTGGAGACTGCCAGGGAACACTAGGCGCTGTAAGCTTTTTAACTTAAGGCTCCGATTGTGAAGATTGTAGCTACAGTCATTTAAACACAAGAGGAGATCAAAACTTTAAAAAAATAAACAAATAAACAATAAATGAATAAAAAATAAACAAACAAATAAAAAAACAAACAAACAAAAAACACTGGAAAGCCAGTCATTTATTTTGAGTTGTGAGGCTTTTTAGTTTACAAGCAGCTCTGTAACAAGAGTTACTCTTAGAACAGTCATTACAAATAGTCTTCTACAGCCAACAGTCATTGCTTATGGCCATTGCACTCTTAGGAATCCCGAGCTTGTGCGCTTAGTTAATACTTGGACTGGAGACTGCCAGGGAACACTAGGCGCTGTAAGCTTTTTAACTTAAGGCTCCGATTGTGAAGATTGTAGCTACAGTCATTTAAACACAAGAGGAGATCAAAACTTAAAAAAAATAAACAAATAAACAATAAATGAATAAAAAATAAACAAACAAATAAAAAAACAAATAAGCAAAAAACACTGGAAAGCCAGTCATTTATTTTGAGTTGTGAGGCTTTTTAGTTTACAAGCAGCTCTGTAACAAGAGTTACTCTTAGAACAGTCATTACAAATAGTCTTCTACAGCCAACAGTCATTGCTTATGGCCATTGCACTCTTAGGAATCCCGAGGTTGTGCGCTTAGTTAATACTTGGACTGGAGACTGCCAGGGAACACTAGGCGCTGTAAGCTTTTTAACTTAAGGCTCCGATTGTGAAGATTGTAGCTACAGTCATTTAAACACAAGAGGAGATCAAAACTTTAAAAAAATAAACAAATAAACAATAAATGAATAAAAAATAAACAAACAAATAAAAAAACAAACAAACAAAAAACACTGGAAAGCCAGTCATTTATTTTGAGTTGTGAGGCTTTTTAGTTTACAAGCAGCTCTGTAACAAGAGTTACTCTTAGAACAGTCATTACAAATAGTCTTCTACAGCCAACAGTCATTGCTTATGGCCATTGCACTCTTAGGAATCCCGAGCTTGTGCGCTTAGTTAATACTTGGACTGGAGACTGCCAGGGAACACTAGGCGCTGTAAGCTTTTTAACTTAAGGCTCCGATTGTGAAGATTGTAGCTACAGTCATTTAAACACAAGAGGAGATCAAAACTTTAAAAAAACAAACAAATAAACAATAAATGAATAAAAAATAAACAAACAAATAAAAAAACAAATAAACAAAAAACACTGGAAAGCCAGTCATTTATGTTGAGTTGTGAGGCTTTTTAGTTTACAAGCAGCTCTGTAACAAGAGTTACTCTTAGAACAGTCATTACAAATTGTCTGCTACAGCCAACGGTTATTGCTTATGGCCATAGCACTGTTAGGAATCCCGAGCTTGTGCGCTTAGTTAATACTTGGACTGGAGACTGCCAGGGAACACTAGGCGCTGTAAGCTTTTTAACTTAAGGCTCCGATTGTGAAGATTGTAGCTACAGTCATTTAAACACAAGAGGAGATCAAAACTTTTAAAAAATAAACAAATAAACAATAAATGAATAAAAAATAAACAAACAAATAAAAAAACAAATAAACAAAAAACACTGGAAAGCCAGTCATTTATTTTGAGTTGTGAGGCTTTTTGGCTTACAAGCAGCTCTGTAACAAGAGTTACTCTTAGAACAGTCATTACAAATTGTCTGCTACAGCCAACGGTTATTGCTTATGGCCATAGCACTGTTAGGAATCCCGAGCTTGTGCGCTTAGTTAATACTTGGACTGGAGACTGCCAGGGAACACTAAGCGCTGTAAGCTTTTTAACTTAAGGCTCCGATTGTGAAGATTGTAGCTACAGTCATTTAAACACAAGAGGAGATCAAAACTTTAAAAAAACAAACAAATAAGCAATAAATGAAGAAAAAATAAACAAACAAATAAAAAAACAAATAAACAAAAAACACTGGAAAGCCAGTCATTTATGTTGAGTTGTGAGGCTTTTTAGTTTACAAGCAGCTCTGTAACAAGAGTTACTCTTAGAACAGTCATTACAAATTGTCTGCTACAGCCAACGGTTATTGCTTATGGCCATAGCACTGTTAGGAATCCCGAGCTTGTGCGCTTAGTTAATACTTGGACTGGAGACTGCCAGGGAACACTAGGCGCTGTAAGCTTTTTAACTTAAGGCTCCGATTGTGAAGATTGTAGCTACAGTCATTTAAACACAAGAGGAGATCAAAACTTTAAAAAAATAAACAAATAAACAATAAATGAATAAAAAATAAACAAACAAATAAAAAAACAAACAAACAAAAAACACTGGAAAGCCAGTCATTTATGTTGAGTTGTGAGGCTTTTTAGTTTACAAGCAGCTCTGTAACAAGAGTTACTCTTAGAACAGTCATTACAAATTGTCTGCTACAGCCAACGGTTATTGCTTATGGCCATAGCACTGTTAGGAATCCCGAGCTTGTGCGCTTAGTTAATACTTGGACTGGAGACTGCCAGGGAACACTAGGCGCTGTAAGCTTTTTAACTTAAGGCTCCGATTGTGAAGATTGTAGCTACAGTCATTTAAACACAAGAGGAGATCAAAACTTTAAAAAAATAAACAAATAAACAATAAATGAATAAAAAATAAACAAACAAATAAAAAAACAAACAAACAAAAAACACTGGAAAGCCAGTCATTTATTTTGAGTTGTGAGGCTTTTTAGTTTACAAGCAGCTCTGTAACAAGAGTTACTCTTAGAACAGTCATTACAAATAGTCTTCTACAGCCAACAGTCATTGCTTATGGCCATTGCACTCTTAGGAATCCCGAGCTTGTGCGCTTAGTTAATACTTGGACTGGAGACTGCCAGGGAACACTAGGCGCTGTAAGCTTTTTAACTTAAGGCTCCGATTGTGAAGATTGTAGCTACAGTCATTTAAACACAAGAGGAGATCAAAACTTTAAAAAAACAAACAAATAAGCAAGAAATGAAGAAAAAATAAACAAACAAATAAAAAAACAAATAAACAAAAAACACTGGAAAGCCAGTCATTTATGTTGAGTTGTGAGGCTTTTTAGTTTACAAGCAGCTCTGTAACAAGAGTTACTCTTAGAACAGTCATTACAAATTGTCTGCTACAGCCAACGGTTATTGCTTATGGCCATAGCACTGTTAGGAATCCCGAGCTTGTGCGCTTAGTTAATACTTGGACTGGAGACTGCCAGGGAACACTAGGCGCTGTAAGCTTTTTAACTTAAGGCTCCGATTGTGAAGATTGTAGCTACAGTCATTTAAACACAAGAGGAGATCAAAACTTTAAAAAAATAAACAAATAAACAATAAATGAATAAAAAATAAACAAACAAATAAAAAAACAAACAAACAAAAAACACTGGGAAGCCAGTCATTTATTTTGAGTTGTGAGGCTTTTTAGTTTACAAGCAGCTCTGTAACAAGAGTTACTCTTAGAACAGTCATTACAAATAGTCTTCTACAGCCAACAGTCATTGCTTATGGCCATTGCACTCTTAGGAATCCCGAGCTTGTGCGCTTAGTTAATACTTGGACTGGAGACTGCCAGGGAACACTAGGCGCTGTAAGCTTTTTAACTTAAGGCTCCGATTGTGAAGATTGTAGCTACAGTCATTTAAACACAAGAGGAGATCAAAACTTTAAAAAAATAAACAAATAAACAATAAATGAATAAAAAATAAACAAACAAATAAAAAAACAAACAAACAAAAAACACTGGAAAGCCAGTCATTTATTTTGAGTTGTGAGGCTTTTTAGTTTACAAGCAGCTCTGTAACAAGAGTTACTCTTAGAACAGTCATTACAAATAGTCTTCTACAGCCAACAGTCATTGCTTATGGCCATTGCACTCTTAGGAATCCCGAGCTTGTGCGCTTAGTTAATACTTGGACTGGAGACTGCCAGGGAACACTAGGCGCTGTAAGCTTTTTAACTTAAGGCTCCGATTGTGAAGATTGTAGCTACAGTCATTTAAACACAAGAGGAGATCAAAACTTTAAAAAAATAAACAAATAAACAATAAATGAATAAAAAATAAACAAACAAATAAAAAAACAAACAAACAAAAAACACTGGAAAGCCAGTCATTTATGTTGAGTTGTGAGGCTTTTTAGTTTACAAGCAGCTCTGTAACAAGAGTTACTCTTAGAACAGTCATTACAAATTGTCTGCTACAGCCAACGGTTATTGCTTATGGCCATAGCACTGTTAGGAATCCCGAGCTTGTGCGCTTAGTTAATACTTGGACTGGAGACTGCCAGGGAACACTAGGCGCTGTAAGCTTTTTAACTTAAGGCTCCGATTGTGAAGATTGTAGCTACAGTCATTTAAACACAAGAGGAGATCAAAACTTTTAAAAAATAAAAAAATAAACAATAAATGAATAAAAAATAAACAAACAAATAAAAAAACAAACAAACAAAAAACACTGGAAAGCCAGTCATTTATTTTGAGTTGTGAGGCTTTTTAGTTTACAAGCAGCTCTGTAACAAGAGTTACTCTTAGAACAGTCATTACAAATTGTCTGCTACAGCCAACGGTTATTGCTTATGGCCATAGCACTGTTAGGAATCCCGAGCTTGTGCGCTTAGTTAAAACTTGGACTGGAGACTGCCAGGGAACACTAGGCGCTGTAAGCTTTTTAACTTAAGGCTCCGATTGTGAAGATTGTAGCTACAGTCATTTAAACACAAGAGGAGATCAAAACTTTAAAAAAATAAACAAATAAACAATAAATGAATAAAAAATAAACAAACAAATAAAAAAACAAACAAACAAAAAAACACTGGGAAGCCAGTCATTTATTTTGAGTTGTGAGGCTTTTTAGTTTACAAGCAGCTCTGTAACAAGAGTTACTCTTAGAACAGTCATTACAAATAGTCTTCTACAGCCAACAGTCATTGCTTATGGCCATTGCACTCTTAGGAATCCCGAGCTTGTGCGCTTAGTTAATACTTGGACTGGAGACTGCCAGGGAACACTAGGCGCTGTAAGCTTTTTAACTTAAGGCTCCGATTGTGAAGATTGTAGCTACAGTCATTTAAACACAAGAGGAGATCAAAACTTTAAAAAAATAAACAAATAAACAATAAATGAATAAAAAATAAACAAACAAATAAAAAAACAAACAAACAAAAAACACTGGAAAGCCAGTCATTTATTTTGAGTTGTGAGGCTTTTAAGTTTACAAGCAGCTCTGTAACAAGAGTTACTCTTAGAACAGTCATTACAAATAGTCTTCTACAGCCAACAGTCATTGCTTATGGCCATTGCACTCTTAGGAATCCCGAGCTTGTGCGCTTAGTTAATACTTGGACTGGAGACTGCCAGGGAACACTAGGCGCTGTAAGCTTTTTAACTTAAGGCTCCGATTGTGAAGATTGTAGCTACAGTCATTTAAACACAAGAGGAGATCAAAACTTTAAAAAAACAAACAAATAAGCAAGAAATGAAGAAAAAATAAACAAACAAATAAAAAAACAAATAAACAAAAAACACTGGAAAGCCAGTCATTTATGTTGAGTTGTGAGGCTTTTTAGTTTACAAGCAGCTCTGTAACAAGAGTTACTCTTAGAACAGTCATTACAAATTGTCTGCTACAGCCAACGGTTATTGCTTATGGCCATAGCACTGTTAGGAATCCCGAGCTTGTGCGCTTAGTTAATACTTGGACTGGAGACTGCCAGGGAACACTAGGCGCTGTAAGCTTTTTAACTTAAGGCTCCGATTGTGAAGATTGTAGCTACAGTCATTTAAACACAAGAGGAGATCAAAACTTTTAAAAAATAAACAAATAAACAATAAATGAATAAAAAATAAACAAACAAATAAAAAAACAAACAAACAAAAAACACTGGAAAGCCAGTCATTTATTTTGAGTTGTGAGGCTTTTTGGCTTACAAGCAGCTCTGTAACAAGAGTTACTCTTAGAACAGTCATTACAAATTGTCTGCTACAGCCAACGGTTATTGCTTATGGCCATAGCACTGTTAGGAATCCCGAGCTTGTGCGCTTAGTTAATACTTGGACTGGAGACTGCCAGGGAACACTAAGCGCTGTAAGCTTTTTAACTTAAGGCTCCGATTGTGAAGATTGTAGCTACAGTCATTTAAACACAAGAGGAGATCAAAACTTTAAAAAAATAAACAAATAAACAATAAATGAATAAAAAATAAACAAACAAATAAAAAAACAAATAAACAAAAAACACTGGAAAGCCAGTCATTTATTTTGAGTTGTGAGGCTTTTTGGCTTACAAGCAGCTCTGTAACAAGAGTTACTCTTAGAACAGTCATTACAAATTGTCTGCTACAGCCAACGGTTATTGCTTATGGCCATAGCACTGTTAGGAATCCCGAGCTTGTGCGCTTAGTTAATACTTGGACTGGAGACTGCCAGGGAACACTAAGCGCTGTAAGCTTTTTAACTTAAGGCTCCGATTATGAAGATTGTAGCTACAGTCATTTAAACACAAGAGGAGATCAAAACTTTAAAAAAATAAACAAATAAACAATAAATGAATAAAAAATAAACAAACAAATAAAAAAACAAATAAACAAAAAACACTGGAAAGCCAGTCATTTATTTTGAGTTGTGAGGCTTTTTGGCTTACAAGCAGCTCTGTAACAAGAGTTACTCTTAGAACAGTCATTACAAATTGTCTGCTACAGCCAACGGTTATTGCTTATGGCCATAGCACTGTTAGGAATCCCGAGCTTGTGCGCTCAGTTAATACTTGGACTGGAGACTGCCAGGGAACACTAGGCGCTGTAAGCTTTTTAACTTAAGGCTCCGATTGTGAAGATTGTAGCTACAGTCATTTAAACACAAGAGGAGATCAAAACTTTAAAAAAATAAACAAATAAACAATAAATGAATAAAAAATAAACAAACAAATAAAAAAACAAACAAACAAAAAACACTGGAAAGCCAGTCATTTATTTTGAGTTGTGAGGCTTTTTAGTTTACAAGCAGCTCTGTAACAAGAGTTACTCTTAGAACAGTCATTACAAATAGTCTTCTACAGCCAACAGTCATTGCTTATGGCCATTGCACTCTTAGGAATCCCGAGCTTGTGCGCTTAGTTAATACTTGGACTGGAGACTGCCAGGGAACACTAGGCGCTGTAAGCTTTTTAACTTAAGGCTCCGATTGTGAAGATTGTAGCTACAGTCATTTAAACACAAGAGGAGATCAAAACTTTTAAAAAATAAACAAATAAACAATAAATGAATAAAAAATAAACAAACAAATAAAAAAACAAACAAACAAAAAACACTGGAAAGCCAGTCATTTATTTTGAGTTGTGAGGCTTTTTGGCTTACAAGCAGCTCTGTAACAAGAGTTACTCTTAGAACAGTCATTACAAATTGTCTGCTACAGCCAACGGTTATTGCTTATGGCCATAGCACTGTTAGGAATCCCGAGCTTGTGCGCGTAGTTAATACTTGGACTGGAGACTGCCAGGGAACACTAGGCGCTGTAAGCTTTTTAACTTAAGGCTCCGATTGTGAAGATTGTAGCTACAGTCATTTAAACACAAGAGGAGATCAAAACTTTAAAAAAATAAACAAATAAACAATAAATGAATAAAAAATAAACAAACAAATAAAAAAACAAACAAACAAAAAATACTGGAAAGCCAGTCATTTATTTTGAGTTGTGAGGCTTTTTGGCTTACAAGCAGCTCTGTAACAAGAGTTACTCTTAGAACAGTCATTACAAATTGTCTGCTACAGCCAACGGTTATTGCTTATGGCCATAGCACTGTTAGGAATCCCGAGCTTGTGCGCTTAGTTAATACTTGGACTGGAGACTGCCAGGGAACACTAGGCGCTGTAAGCTTTTTAACTTAAGGCTCCGATTGTGAAGATTGTAGCTACAGTCATTTAAACACAAGAGGAGATCAAAACTTTTAAAAAATAAACAAATAAACAATAAATGAATAAAAAATAAACAAACAAATAAAAAAACAAACAAACAAAAAACACTGGAAAGCCAGTCATTTATTTTGAGTTGTGAGGCTTTTTGGCTTACAAGCAGCTCTGTAACAAGAGTTACTCTTAGAACAGTCATTACAAATTGTCTGCTACAGCCAACGGTTATTGCTTATGGCCATAGCACTGTTAGGAATCCCGAGCTTGTGCGCTTAGTTAATACTTGGACTGGAGACTGCCAGGGAACACTAAGCGCTGTAAGCTTTTTAACTTAAGGCTCCGATTATGAAGATTGTAGCTACAGTCATTTAAACACAAGAGGAGATCAAAACTTTTAAAAAATAAACAAATAAACAATAAATGAATAAAAAATAAACAAACAAATAAAAAAACAAATAAACAAAAAACACTGGAAAGCCAGTCATTTATTTTGAGTTGTGAGGCTTTTTGGCTTACAAGCAGCTCTGTAACAAGAGTTACTCTTAGAACAGTCATTACAAATTGTCTGCTACAGCCAACGGTTATTGCTTATGGCCATAGCACTGTTAGGAATCCCGAGCTTGTGCGCTTAGTTAATACTTGGACTGGAGACTGCCAGGGAACACTAAGCGCTGTAAGCTTTTTAACTTAAGGCTCCGATTGTGAAGATTGTAGCTACAGTCATTTAAACACAAGAGGAGATCAAAACTTTAAAAAAATAAACAAATAAACAATAAATGAATAAAAAATAAACAAACAAATAAAAAAACAAACAAACAAAAAACACTGGAAAGCCAGTCATTTATTTTGAGTTGTGAGGCTTTTTGGCTTACAAGCAGCTCTGTAACAAGAGTTACTCTTAGAACAGTCATTACAAATTGTCTGCTACAGCCAACGGTTATTGCTTATGGCCATAGCACTGTTAGGAATCCCGAGCTTGTGCGCTTAGTTAATACTTGGACTGGAGACTGCCAGGGAACACTAGGCGCTGTAAGCTTTTTAACTTAAGGCTCCGATTGTGAAGATTGTAGCTACAGTCATTTAAACACAAGAGGAGATCAAAACTTTTAAAAAATAAACAAATAAACAATAAATGAATAAAAAATAAACAAACAAATAAAAAAACAAATAAACAAAAAACACTGGAAAGCCAGTCATTTATTTTGAGTTGTGAGGCTTTTTGGCTTACAAGCAGCTCTGTAACAAGAGTTACTCTTAGAACAGTCATTACAAATTGTCTGCTACAGCCAACGGTTATTGCTTATGGCCATAGCACTGTTAGGAATCCCGAGCTTGTGCGCTTAGTTAATACTTGGACTGGAGACTGCCAGGGAACACTAAGCGCTGTAAGCTTTTTAACTTAAGGCTCCGATTGTGAAGATTGTAGCTACAGTCATTTAAACACAAGAGGAGATCAAAACTTTAAAAAAATAAACAAATAAACAATAAATGAATAAAAAATAAACAAACAAATAAAAAAACAAACAAACAAAAAACACTGGAAAGCCAGTCATTTATTTTGAGTTGTGAGGCTTTTTGGCTTACAAGCAGCTCTGTAACAAGAGTTACTCTTAGAACAGTCATTACAAATTGTCTGCTACAGCCAACGGTTATTGCTTATGGCCATAGCACTGTTAGGAATCCCGAGCTTGTGCGCTTAGTTAATACTTGGACTGGAGACTGACAGGGAACACTAGGCGCTGTAAGCTTTTTAACTTAAGGCTCCGATTGTGAAGATTGTAGCTACAGTCATTTAAACACAAGAGGAGATCAAAACTTTAAAAAAATAAACAAATAAACAATAAATGAATAAAAAATAAACAAACAAATAAAAAAACAAACAAACAAAAAACACTGGAAAGCCAGTCATTTATTTTGAGTTGTGAGGCTTTTTAGTTTACAAGCAGCTCTGTAACAAGAGTTACTCTTAGAACAGTCATTACAAATAGTCTTCTACAGCCAACAGTCATTGCTTATGGCCATTGCACTCTTAGGAATCCCGAGCTTGTGCGCTTAGTTAATACTTGGACTGGAGACTGCCAGGGAACACTAGGCGCTGTAAGCTTTTTAACTTAAGGCTCCGATTGTGAAGATTGTAGCTACAGTCATTTAAACACAAGAGGAGATCAAAACTTAAAAAAAATAAACAAATAAACAATAAATGAATAAAAAATAAACAAACAAATAAAAAAACAAACAAACAAAAAACACTGGAAAGCCAGTCATTTATTTTGAGTTGTGAGGCTTTTTAGCTTACAAGCAGCTCTGTAACAAGAGTTACTCTTAGAACAGTCATTACAAATTGTCTGCTACAGCCAACGGTTATTGCTTATGGCCATAGCACTGTTAGGAATCCCGAGCTTGTGCGCTTAGTTAATACTTGGACTGGAGACTGCCAGGGAACACTAGGCGCTGTAAGCTTTTTAACTTAAGGCTCCGATTGTGAAGATTGTAGCTACAGTCATTTAAACACAAGAGGAGATCAAAACTTTAAAAAAATAAACAAATAAACAATAAATGAATAAAAAATAAACAAACAAATAAAAAAACAAACAAACAAAAAACACTGGAAAGCCAGTCATTTATTTTGAGTTGTGAGGCTTTTTAGTTTACAAGCAGCTCTGTAACAAGAGTTACTCTTAGAACAGTCATTACAAATAGTCTTCTACAGCCAACAGTCATTGCTTATGGCCATTGCACTCTTAGGAATCCCGAGCTTGTGCGCTTAGTTAATACTTGGACTGGAGACTGCCAGGGAACACTAGGCGCTGTAAGCTTTTTAACTTAAGGCTCCGATTGTGAAGATTGTAGCTACAGTCATTTAAACACAAGAGGAGATCAAAACTTTAAAAAAACAAACAAATAAGCAATAAATGAAGAAAAAATAAACAAACAAATAAAAAAACAAATAAACAAAAAACACTGGAAAGCCAGTCATTTATGTTGAGTTGTGAGGCTTTTTAGTTTACAAGCAGCTCTGTAACAAGAGTTACTCTTAGAACAGTCATTACAAATTGTCTGCTACAGCCAACGGTTATTGCTTATGGCCATAGCACTGTTAGGAATCCCGAGCTTGTGCGCTTAGTTAATACTTGGACTGGAGACTGCCAGGGAACACTAGGCGCTGTAAGCTTTTTAACTTAAGGCTCCGATTGTGAAGATTGTAGCTACAGTCATTTAAACACAAGAGGAGATCAAAACTTTTAAAAAATAAACAAATAAACAATAAATGAATAAAAAATAAACAAACAAATAAAAAAACAAATAAACAAAAAACACTGGAAAGCCAGTCATTTATTTTGAGTTGTGAGGCTTTTTAGTTTACAAGCAGCTCTGTAACAAGAGTTACTCTTAGAACAGTCATTACAAATAGTCTTCTACAGCCAACGGTCATTGCTTATGGCCATTGCACTCTTAGGAATCCCGAGCTTGTGCGCTTAGTTAATACTTGGACTGGAGACTGCCAGGGAACACTAGGCGCTGTAAGCTTTTTAACTTAAGGCTCCGATTGTGAAGATTGTAGCTACAGTCATTTAAACACAAGAGGAGATCAAAACTTAAAAAAAATAAACAAATAAACAATAAATGAATAAAAAATAAACAAACAAATAAAAAAACAAACAAACAAAAAACACTGGAAAGCCAGTCATTTATTTTGAGTTGTGAGGCTTTTTAGCTTACAAGCAGCTCTGTAACAAGAGTTACTCTTAGAACAGTCATTACAAATTGTCTGCTACAGCCAACGGTTATTGCTTATGGCCATAGCACTGTTAGGAATCCCGAGCTTGTGCGCTTAGTTAATACTTGGACTGGAGACTGCCAGGGAACACTAGGCGCTGTAAGCTTTTTAACTTAAGGCTCCGATTGTGAAGATTGTAGCTACAGTCATTTAAACACAAGAGGAGATCAAAACTTTAAAAAAATAAACAAATAAACAATAAATGAATAAAAAATAAACAAACAAATAAAAAAACAAACAAACAAAAAACACTGGAAAGCCAGTCATTTATTTTGAGTTGTGAGGCTTTTTAGTTTACAAGCAGCTCTGTAACAAGAGTTACTCTTAGAACAGTCATTACAAATAGTCTTCTACAGCCAACAGTCATTGCTTATGGCCATTGCACTCTTAGGAATCCCGAGCTTGTGCGCTTAGTTAATACTTGGACTGGAGACTGCCAGGGAACACTAGGCGCTGTAAGCTTTTTAACTTAAGGCTCCGATTGTGAAGATTGTAGCTACAGTCATTTAAACACAAGAGGAGATCAAAACTTAAAAAAAATAAACAAATAAACAATAAATGAATAAAAAATAAACAAACAAATAAAAAAACAAATAAGCAAAAAACACTGGAAAGCCAGTCATTTATTTTGAGTTGTGAGGCTTTTTAGTTTACAAGCAGCTCTGTAACAAGAGTTACTCTTAGAACAGTCATTACAAATAGTCTTCTACAGCCAACAGTCATTGCTTATGGCCATTGCACTCTTAGGAATCCCGAGGTTGTGCGCTTAGTTAATACTTGGACTGGAGACTGCCAGGGAACACTAGGCGCTGTAAGCTTTTTAACTTAAGGCTCCGATTGTGAAGATTGTAGCTACAGTCATTTAAACACAAGAGGAGATCAAAACTTTAAAAAAATAAACAAATAAACAATAAATGAATAAAAAATAAACAAACAAATAAAAAAACAAACAAACAAAAAACACTGGAAAGCCAGTCATTTATTTTGAGTTGTGAGGCTTTTTAGTTTACAAGCAGCTCTGTAACAAGAGTTACTCTTAGAACAGTCATTACAAATAGTCTTCTACAGCCAACAGTCATTGCTTATGGCCATTGCACTCTTAGGAATCCCGAGCTTGTGCGCTTAGTTAATACTTGGACTGGAGACTGCCAGGGAACACTAGGCGCTGTAAGCTTTTTAACTTAAGGCTCCGATTGTGAAGATTGTAGCTACAGTCATTTAAACACAAGAGGAGATCAAAACTTTAAAAAAACAAACAAATAAACAATAAATGAATAAAAAATAAACAAACAAATAAAAAAACAAATAAACAAAAAACACTGGAAAGCCAGTCATTTATGTTGAGTTGTGAGGCTTTTTAGTTTACAAGCAGCTCTGTAACAAGAGTTACTCTTAGAACAGTCATTACAAATTGTCTGCTACAGCCAACGGTTATTGCTTATGGCCATAGCACTGTTAGGAATCCCGAGCTTGTGCGCTTAGTTAATACTTGGACTGGAGACTGCCAGGGAACACTAGGCGCTGTAAGCTTTTTAACTTAAGGCTCCGATTGTGAAGATTGTAGCTACAGTCATTTAAACACAAGAGGAGATCAAAACTTTTAAAAAATAAACAAATAAACAATAAATGAATAAAAAATAAACAAACAAATAAAAAAACAAATAAACAAAAAACACTGGAAAGCCAGTCATTTATTTTGAGTTGTGAGGCTTTTTGGCTTACAAGCAGCTCTGTAACAAGAGTTACTCTTAGAACAGTCATTACAAATTGTCTGCTACAGCCAACGGTTATTGCTTATGGCCATAGCACTGTTAGGAATCCCGAGCTTGTGCGCTTAGTTAATACTTGGACTGGAGACTGCCAGGGAACACTAAGCGCTGTAAGCTTTTTAACTTAAGGCTCCGATTGTGAAGATTGTAGCTACAGTCATTTAAACACAAGAGGAGATCAAAACTTTAAAAAAACAAACAAATAAGCAATAAATGAAGAAAAAATAAACAAACAAATAAAAAAACAAATAAACAAAAAACACTGGAAAGCCAGTCATTTATGTTGAGTTGTGAGGCTTTTTAGTTTACAAGCAGCTCTGTAACAAGAGTTACTCTTAGAACAGTCATTACAAATTGTCTGCTACAGCCAACGGTTATTGCTTATGGCCATAGCACTGTTAGGAATCCCGAGCTTGTGCGCTTAGTTAATACTTGGACTGGAGACTGCCAGGGAACACTAGGCGCTGTAAGCTTTTTAACTTAAGGCTCCGATTGTGAAGATTGTAGCTACAGTCATTTAAACACAAGAGGAGATCAAAACTTTAAAAAAATAAACAAATAAACAATAAATGAATAAAAAATAAACAAACAAATAAAAAAACAAACAAACAAAAAACACTGGAAAGCCAGTCATTTATGTTGAGTTGTGAGGCTTTTTAGTTTACAAGCAGCTCTGTAACAAGAGTTACTCTTAGAACAGTCATTACAAATTGTCTGCTACAGCCAACGGTTATTGCTTATGGCCATAGCACTGTTAGGAATCCCGAGCTTGTGCGCTTAGTTAATACTTGGACTGGAGACTGCCAGGGAACACTAGGCGCTGTAAGCTTTTTAACTTAAGGCTCCGATTGTGAAGATTGTAGCTACAGTCATTTAAACACAAGAGGAGATCAAAACTTTAAAAAAATAAACAAATAAACAATAAATGAATAAAAAATAAACAAACAAATAAAAAAACAAACAAACAAAAAACACTGGAAAGCCAGTCATTTATTTTGAGTTGTGAGGCTTTTTAGTTTACAAGCAGCTCTGTAACAAGAGTTACTCTTAGAACAGTCATTACAAATAGTCTTCTACAGCCAACAGTCATTGCTTATGGCCATTGCACTCTTAGGAATCCCGAGCTTGTGCGCTTAGTTAATACTTGGACTGGAGACTGCCAGGGAACACTAGGCGCTGTAAGCTTTTTAACTTAAGGCTCCGATTGTGAAGATTGTAGCTACAGTCATTTAAACACAAGAGGAGATCAAAACTTTAAAAAAACAAACAAATAAGCAAGAAATGAAGAAAAAATAAACAAACAAATAAAAAAACAAATAAACAAAAAACACTGGAAAGCCAGTCATTTATGTTGAGTTGTGAGGCTTTTTAGTTTACAAGCAGCTCTGTAACAAGAGTTACTCTTAGAACAGTCATTACAAATTGTCTGCTACAGCCAACGGTTATTGCTTATGGCCATAGCACTGTTAGGAATCCCGAGCTTGTGCGCTTAGTTAATACTTGGACTGGAGACTGCCAGGGAACACTAGGCGCTGTAAGCTTTTTAACTTAAGGCTCCGATTGTGAAGATTGTAGCTACAGTCATTTAAACACAAGAGGAGATCAAAACTTTAAAAAAATAAACAAATAAACAATAAATGAATAAAAAATAAACAAACAAATAAAAAAACAAACAAACAAAAAACACTGGGAAGCCAGTCATTTATTTTGAGTTGTGAGGCTTTTTAGTTTACAAGCAGCTCTGTAACAAGAGTTACTCTTAGAACAGTCATTACAAATAGTCTTCTACAGCCAACAGTCATTGCTTATGGCCATTGCACTCTTAGGAATCCCGAGCTTGTGCGCTTAGTTAATACTTGGACTGGAGACTGCCAGGGAACACTAGGCGCTGTAAGCTTTTTAACTTAAGGCTCCGATTGTGAAGATTGTAGCTACAGTCATTTAAACACAAGAGGAGATCAAAACTTTAAAAAAATAAACAAATAAACAATAAATGAATAAAAAATAAACAAACAAATAAAAAAACAAACAAACAAAAAACACTGGAAAGCCAGTCATTTATTTTGAGTTGTGAGGCTTTTTAGTTTACAAGCAGCTCTGTAACAAGAGTTACTCTTAGAACAGTCATTACAAATAGTCTTCTACAGCCAACAGTCATTGCTTATGGCCATTGCACTCTTAGGAATCCCGAGCTTGTGCGCTTAGTTAATACTTGGACTGGAGACTGCCAGGGAACACTAGGCGCTGTAAGCTTTTTAACTTAAGGCTCCGATTGTGAAGATTGTAGCTACAGTCATTTAAACACAAGAGGAGATCAAAACTTTAAAAAAATAAACAAATAAACAATAAATGAATAAAAAATAAACAAACAAATAAAAAAACAAACAAACAAAAAACACTGGAAAGCCAGTCATTTATGTTGAGTTGTGAGGCTTTTTAGTTTACAAGCAGCTCTGTAACAAGAGTTACTCTTAGAACAGTCATTACAAATTGTCTGCTACAGCCAACGGTTATTGCTTATGGCCATAGCACTGTTAGGAATCCCGAGCTTGTGCGCTTAGTTAATACTTGGACTGGAGACTGCCAGGGAACACTAGGCGCTGTAAGCTTTTTAACTTAAGGCTCCGATTGTGAAGATTGTAGCTACAGTCATTTAAACACAAGAGGAGATCAAAACTTTTAAAAAATAAAAAAATAAACAATAAATGAATAAAAAATAAACAAACAAATAAAAAAACAAACAAACAAAAAACACTGGAAAGCCAGTCATTTATTTTGAGTTGTGAGGCTTTTTAGTTTACAAGCAGCTCTGTAACAAGAGTTACTCTTAGAACAGTCATTACAAATTGTCTGCTACAGCCAACGGTTATTGCTTATGGCCATAGCACTGTTAGGAATCCCGAGCTTGTGCGCTTAGTTAAAACTTGGACTGGAGACTGCCAGGGAACACTAGGCGCTGTAAGCTTTTTAACTTAAGGCTCCGATTGTGAAGATTGTAGCTACAGTCATTTAAACACAAGAGGAGATCAAAACTTTAAAAAAATAAACAAATAAACAATAAATGAATAAAAAATAAACAAACAAATAAAAAAACAAACAAACAAAAAAACACTGGGAAGCCAGTCATTTATTTTGAGTTGTGAGGCTTTTTAGTTTACAAGCAGCTCTGTAACAAGAGTTACTCTTAGAACAGTCATTACAAATAGTCTTCTACAGCCAACAGTCATTGCTTATGGCCATTGCACTCTTAGGAATCCCGAGCTTGTGCGCTTAGTTAATACTTGGACTGGAGACTGCCAGGGAACACTAGGCGCTGTAAGCTTTTTAACTTAAGGCTCCGATTGTGAAGATTGTAGCTACAGTCATTTAAACACAAGAGGAGATCAAAACTTTAAAAAAATAAACAAATAAACAATAAATGAATAAAAAATAAACAAACAAATAAAAAAACAAACAAACAAAAAACACTGGAAAGCCAGTCATTTATTTTGAGTTGTGAGGCTTTTAAGTTTACAAGCAGCTCTGTAACAAGAGTTACTCTTAGAACAGTCATTACAAATAGTCTTCTACAGCCAACAGTCATTGCTTATGGCCATTGCACTCTTAGGAATCCCGAGCTTGTGCGCTTAGTTAATACTTGGACTGGAGACTGCCAGGGAACACTAGGCGCTGTAAGCTTTTTAACTTAAGGCTCCGATTGTGAAGATTGTAGCTACAGTCATTTAAACACAAGAGGAGATCAAAACTTTAAAAAAACAAACAAATAAGCAAGAAATGAAGAAAAAATAAACAAACAAATAAAAAAACAAATAAACAAAAAACACTGGAAAGCCAGTCATTTATGTTGAGTTGTGAGGCTTTTTAGTTTACAAGCAGCTCTGTAACAAGAGTTACTCTTAGAACAGTCATTACAAATTGTCTGCTACAGCCAACGGTTATTGCTTATGGCCATAGCACTGTTAGGAATCCCGAGCTTGTGCGCTTAGTTAATACTTGGACTGGAGACTGCCAGGGAACACTAGGCGCTGTAAGCTTTTTAACTTAAGGCTCCGATTGTGAAGATTGTAGCTACAGTCATTTAAACACAAGAGGAGATCAAAACTTTAAAAAAATAAACAAATAAACAATAAATGAATAAAAAATAAACAAACAAATAAAAAAACAAACAAACAAAAAACACTGGGAAGCCAGTCATTTATTTTGAGTTGTGAGGCTTTTTAGTTTACAAGCAGCTCTGTAACAAGAGTTACTCTTAGAACAGTCATTACAAATAGTCTTCTACAGCCAACAGTCATTGCTTATGGCCATTGCACTCTTAGGAATCCCGAGCTTGTGCGCTTAGTTAATACTTGGACTGGAGACTGCCAGGGAACACTAGGCGCTGTAAGCTTTTTAACTTAAGGCTCCGATTGTGAAGATTGTAGCTACAGTCATTTAAACACAAGAGGAGATCAAAACTTTAAAAAAATAAACAAATAAACAATAAATGAATAAAAAATAAACAAACAAATAAAAAAACAAACAAACAAAAAACACTGGAAAGCCAGTCATTTATTTTGAGTTGTGAGGCTTTTTAGTTTACAAGCAGCTCTGTAACAAGAGTTACTCTTAGAACAGTCATTACAAATAGTCTTCTACAGCCAACAGTCATTGCTTATGGCCATTGCACTCTTAGGAATCCCGAGCTTGTGCGCTTAGTTAATACTTGGACTGGAGACTGCCAGGGAACACTAGGCGCTGTAAGCTTTTTAACTTAAGGCTCCGATTGTGAAGATTGTAGCTACAGTCATTTAAACACAAGAGGAGATCAAAACTTTAAAAAAATAAACAAATAAACAATAAATGAAGAAAAAATAAACAAACAAATAAAAAAACAAACACAAAAAACACTGGAAAGCCAGTCATTTATGTTGAGTTGTGAGGCTTTTTAGTTTACAAGCAGCTCTGTAACAAGAGTTACTCTTAGAACAGTCATTACAAATTGTCTGCTACAGCCAACGGTTATTGCTTATGGCCATAGCACTGTTAGGAATCCCGAGCTTGTGCGCTTAGTTAATACTTGGACTGGAGACTGCCAGGGAACACTAGGCGCTGTAAGCTTTTTAACTTAAGGCTCCGATTGTGAAGATTGTAGCTACAGTCATTTAAACACAAGAGGAGATCAAAACTTTAAAGAAATAAAAAAATAAACAATAAATGAAGAAAAAATAAACAAACAAATAAAAAAACAAACAAACAAAAAACACTGGAAAGCCAGTCATTTATTTTGAGTTGTGAGGCTTTTTAGTTTACAAGCAGCTCTGTAACAAGAGTTACTCTTAGAACAGTCATTACAAATTGTCTGCTACAGCCAACGGTTATTGCTTATGGCCATAGCACTGTTAGGAATCCCGAGCTTGTGCGCTTAGTTAATACTTGGACTGGAGACTGCCAGGGAACACTAGGCGCTGTAAGCTTTTTAACTTAAGGCTCCGATTGTGAAGATTGTAGCTACAGTCATTTAAACACAAGAGGAGATCAAAACTTTAAAAAAATAAACAAATAAACAATAAATGAATAAAAAATAAACAAACAAATAAAAAAACAAACAAACAAAAAACACTGGGAAGCCAGTCATTTATTTTGAGTTGTGAGGCTTTTTAGTTTACAAGCAGCTCTGTAACAAGAGTTACTCTTAGAACAGTCATTACAAATAGTCTTCTACAGCCAACAGTCATTGCTTATGGCCATTGCACTCTTAGGAATCCCGAGCTTGTGCGCTTAGTTAATACTTGGACTGGAGACTGCCAGGGAACACTAGGCGCTGTAAGCTTTTTAACTTAAGGCTCCGATTGTGAAGATTGTAGCTACAGTCATTTAAACACAAGAGGAGATCAAAACTTTAAAAAAATAAACAAATAAACAATAAATGAATAAAAAATAAACAAACAAATAAAAAAACAAACAAACAAAAAACACTGGAAAGCCAGTCATTTATTTTGAGTTGTGAGGCTTTTTAGTTTACAAGCAGCTCTGTAACAAGAGTTACTCTTAGAACAGTCATTACAAATAGTCTTCTACAGCCAACAGTCATTGCTTATGGCCATTGCACTCTTAGGAATCCCGAGCTTGTGCGCTTAGTTAATACTTGGACTGGAGACTGCCAGGGAACACTAGGCGCTGTAAGCTTTTTAACTTAAGGCTCCGATTGTGAAGATTGTAGCTACAGTCATTTAAACACAAGAGGAGATCAAAACTTTAAAAAAATAAACAAATAAACAATAAATGAATAAAAAATAAACAAACAAATAAAAAAACAAACAAACAAAAAACACTGGAAAGCCAGTCATTTATTTTGAGTTGTGAGGCTTTTTAGTTTACAAGCAGCTCTGTAACAAGAGTTACTCTTAGAACAGTCATTACAAATAGTCTTCTACAGCCAACAGTCATTGCTTATGGCCATTGCACTCTTAGGAATCCCGAGCTTGTGCGCTTAGTTAATACTTGGACTGGAGACTGCCAGGGAACACTAGGCGCTGTAAGCTTTTTAACTTAAGGCTCCGATTGTGAAGATTGTAGCTACAGTCATTTAAACACAAGAGGAGATCAAAACTTTAAAAAAACAAACAAATAAGCAAGAAATGAAGAAAAAATAAACAAACAAATAAAAAAACAAATAAACAAAAAACACTGGAAAGCCAGTCATTTATGTTGAGTTGTGAGGCTTTTTAGTTTACAAGCAGCTCTGTAACAAGAGTTACTCTTAGAACAGTCATTACAAATAGTCTTCTACAGCCAACAGTCATTGCTTATGGCCATTGCACTCTTAGGAATCCCGAGCTTGTGCGCTTAGTTAATACTTGGACTGGAGACTGCCAGGGAACACTAGGCGCTGTAAGCTTTTTAACTTAAGGCTCCGATTGTGAAGATTGTAGCTACAGTCATTTAAACACAAGAGGAGATCAAAACTTTAAAAAAACAAACAAATAAGCAAGAAATGAAGAAAAAATAAACAAACAAATAAAAAAACAAATAAACAAAAAACACTGGAAAGCCAGTCATTTATGTTGAGTTGTGAGGCTTTTTAGTTTACAAGCAGCTCTGTAACAAGAGTTACTCTTAGAACAGTCATTACAAATTGTCTGCTACAGCCAACGGTTATTGCTTATGGCCATAGCACTGTTAGGAATCCCGAGCTTGTGCGCTTAGTTAATACTTGGACTGGAGACTGCCAGGGAACACTAGGCGCTGTAAGCTTTTTAACTTAAGGCTCCGATTGTGAAGATTGTAGCTACAGTCATTTAAACACAAGAGGAGATCAAAACTTAAAAAAAATAAACAAATAAACAATAAATGAATAAAAAATAAACAAACAAATAAAAAAACAAACAAACAAAAAACACTGGAAAGCCAGTCATTTATTTTGAGTTGTGAGGCTTTTTAGTTTACAAGCAGCTCTGTAACAAGAGTTACTCTTAGAACAGTCATTACAAATAGTCTTCTACAGCCAACAGTCATTGCTTATGGCCATTGCACTCTTAGGAATCCCGAGCTTGTGCGCTTAGTTAATACTTGGACTGGAGACTGCCAGGGAACACTAGGCGCTGTAAGCTTTTTAACTTAAGGCTCCGATTGTGAAGATTGTAGCTACAGTCATTTAAACACAAGAGGAGATCAAAACTTTAAAAAAATAAACAAATAAACAATAAATGAATAAAAAATAAACAAACAAATAAAAAAACAAACAAACAAAAAACACTGGAAAGCCAGTCATTTATTTTGAGTTGTGAGGCTTTTTAGTTTACAAGCAGCTCTGTAACAAGAGTTACTCTTAGAACAGTCATTACAAATAGTCTTCTACAGCCAACAGTCATTGCTTATGGCCATTGCACTTTTAGGAATCCCGAGCTTGTGCGCTTAGTTAATACTTGGACTGGAGACTGACAGGGAACACTAGGCGCTGTAAGCTTTTTAACTTAAGGCTCCGATTGTGAAGATTGTAGCTACAGTCATTTAAACACAAGAGGAGATCAAAACTTTAAAAAAATAAACAAATAAACAATAAATGAATAAAAAATAAACAAACAAATAAAAAAACAAACAAACAAAAAACACTGGAAAGCCAGTCATTTATTTTGAGTTGTGAGGCTTTTTAGCTTACAAGCAGCTCTGTAACAAGAGTTACTCTTAGAACAGTCATTACAAATTGTCTGCTACAGCCAACGGTTATTGCTTATGGCCATAGCACTGTTAGGAATCCCGAGCTTGTGCGTTTAGTTAATACTTGGACTGGAGACTGCCAGGGAACACTAGGCGCTGTAAGCTTTTTAACTTAAGGCTCCGATTGTGAAGATTGTAGCTACAGTCATTTAAACACAAGAGGAGATCAAAACTTTAAAAAAATAAACAAATAAACAATAAATGAAGAAAAAATAAACAAACAAATAAAAAAACAAACAAACAAAAAACACTGGAAAGCCAGTCATTTATGTTGAGTTGTGAGGCTTTTTAGTTTACAAGCAGCTCTGTAACAAGAGTTACTCTTAGAACAGTCATTACAAATTGTCTGCTACAGCCAACGGTTATTGCTTATGGCCATAGCACTGTTAGGAATCCCGAGCTTGTGCGCTTAGTTAATACTTGGACTGGAGACTGCCAGGGAACACTAGGCGCTGTAAGCTTTTTAACTTAAGGCTCCGATTGTGAAGATTGTAGCTACAGTCATTTAAACACAAGAGGAGATCAAAACTTTAAAGAAATAAAAAAATAAACAATAAATGAAGAAAAAATAAACAAACAAATAAAAAAACAAACAAACAAAAAACACTGGAAAGCCAGTCATTTATTTTGAGTTGTGAGGCTTTTTAGTTTACAAGCAGCTCTGTAACAAGAGTTACTCTTAGAACAGTCATTACAAATTGTCTGCTACAGCCAACGGTTATTGCTTATGGCCATAGCACTGTTAGGAATCCCGAGCTTGTGCGCTTAGTTAATACTTGGACTGGAGACTGCCAGGGAACACTAGGCGCTGTAAGCTTTTTAACTTAAGGCTCCGATTGTGAAGATTGTAGCTACAGTCATTTAAACACAAGAGGAGATCAAAACTTTAAAAAAATAAACAAATAAACAATAAATGAATAAAAAATAAACAAACAAATAAAAAAACAAACAAACAAAAAACACTGGGAAGCCAGTCATTTATTTTGAGTTGTGAGGCTTTTTAGTTTACAAGCAGCTCTGTAACAAGAGTTACTCTTAGAACAGTCATTACAAATAGTCTTCTACAGCCAACAGTCATTGCTTATGGCCATTGCACTCTTAGGAATCCCGAGCTTGTGCGCTTAGTTAATACTTGGACTGGAGACTGCCAGGGAACACTAGGCGCTGTAAGCTTTTTAACTTAAGGCTCCGATTGTGAAGATTGTAGCTACAGTCATTTAAACACAAGAGGAGATCAAAACTTTAAAAAATAAACAAATAAACAATAAATGAATAAAAAATAAACAAACAAATAAAAAAACAAACAAACAAAAAACACTGGAAAGCCAGTCATTTATTTTGAGTTGTGAGGCTTTTTAGTTTACAAGCAGCTCTGTAACAAGAGTTACTCTTAGAACAGTCATTACAAATAGTCTTCTACAGCCAACAGTCATTGCTTATGGCCATTGCACTCTTAGGAATCCCGAGCTTGTGCGCTTAGTTAATACTTGGACTGGAGACTGCCAGGGAACACTAGGCGCTGTAAGCTTTTTAACTTAAGGCTCCGATTGTGAAGATTGTAGCTACAGTCATTTAAACACAAGAGGAGATCAAAACTTTAAAAAAATAAACAAATAAACAATAAATGAATAAAAAATAAACAAACAAATAAAAAAACAAACAAACAAAAAACACTGGAAAGCCAGTCATTTATTTTGAGTTGTGAGGCTTTTTAGTTTACAAGCAGCTCTGTAACAAGAGTTACTCTTAGAACAGTCATTACAAATAGTCTTCTACAGCCAACAGTCATTGCTTATGGCCATTGCACTCTTAGGAATCCCGAGCTTGTGCGCTTAGTTAATACTTGGACTGGAGACTGCCAGGGAACACTAGGCGCTGTAAGCTTTTTAACTTAAGGCTCCGATTGTGAAGATTGTAGCTACAGTCATTTAAACACAAGAGGAGATCAAAACTTTAAAAAAACAAACAAATAAGCAAGAAATGAAGAAAAAATAAACAAACAAATAAAAAAACAAATAAACAAAAAACACTGGAAAGCCAGTCATTTATGTTGAGTTGTGAGGCTTTTTAGTTTACAAGCAGCTCTGTAACAAGAGTTACTCTTAGAACAGTCATTACAAATAGTCTTCTACAGCCAACAGTCATTGCTTATGGCCATTGCACTCTTAGGAATCCCGAGCTTGTGCGCTTAGTTAATACTTGGACTGGAGACTGCCAGGGAACACTAGGCGCTGTAAGCTTTTTAACTTAAGGCTCCGATTGTGAAGATTGTAGCTACAGTCATTTAAACACAAGAGGAGATCAAAACTTTAAAAAAACAAACAAATAAGCAAGAAATGAAGAAAAAATAAACAAACAAATAAAAAAACAAATAAACAAAAAACACTGGAAAGCCAGTCATTTATGTTGAGTTGTGAGGCTTTTTAGTTTACAAGCAGCTCTGTAACAAGAGTTACTCTTAGAACAGTCATTACAAATTGTCTGCTACAGCCAACGGTTATTGCTTATGGCCATAGCACTGTTAGGAATCCCGAGCTTGTGCGCTTAGTTAATACTTGGACTGGAGACTGCCAGGGAACACTAGGCGCTGTAAGCTTTTTAACTTAAGGCTCCGATTGTGAAGATTGTAGCTACAGTCATTTAAACACAAGAGGAGATCAAAACTTAAAAAAAATAAACAAATAAACAATAAATGAATAAAAAATAAACAAACAAATAAAAAAACAAACAAACAAAAAACACTGGAAAGCCAGTCATTTATTTTGAGTTGTGAGGCTTTTTAGTTTACAAGCAGCTCTGTAACAAGAGTTACTCTTAGAACAGTCATTACAAATAGTCTTCTACAGCCAACAGTCATTGCTTATGGCCATTGCACTCTTAGGAATCCCGAGCTTGTGCGCTTAGTTAATACTTGGACTGGAGACTGCCAGGGAACACTAGGCGCTGTAAGCTTTTTAACTTAAGGCTCCGATTGTGAAGATTGTAGCTACAGTCATTTAAACACAAGAGGAGATCAAAACTTTAAAAAAATAAACAAATAAACAATAAATGAATAAAAAATAAACAAACAAATAAAAAAACAAACAAACAAAAAACACTGGAAAGCCAGTCATTTATTTTGAGTTGTGAGGCTTTTTAGTTTACAAGCAGCTCTGTAACAAGAGTTACTCTTAGAACAGTCATTACAAATAGTCTTCTACAGCCAACAGTCATTGCTTATGGCCATTGCACTTTTAGGAATCCCGAGCTTGTGCGCTTAGTTAATACTTGGACTGGAGACTGACAGGGAACACTAGGCGCTGTAAGCTTTTTAACTTAAGGCTCCGATTGTGAAGATTGTAGCTACAGTCATTTAAACACAAGAGGAGATCAAAACTTTAAAAAAATAAACAAATAAACAATAAATGAATAAAAAATAAACAAACAAATAAAAAAACAAACAAACAAAAAACACTGGAAAGCCAGTCATTTATTTTGAGTTGTGAGGCTTTTTAGCTTACAAGCAGCTCTGTAACAAGAGTTACTCTTAGAACAGTCATTACAAATTGTCTGCTACAGCCAACGGTTATTGCTTATGGCCATAGCACTGTTAGGAATCCCGAGCTTGTGCGTTTAGTTAATACTTGGACTGGAGACTGCCAGGGAACACTAGGCGCTGTAAGCTTTTTAACTTAAGGCTCCGATTGTGAAGATTGTAGCTACAGTCATTTAAACACAAGAGGAGATCAAAACTTTAAAAAAATAAACAAATAAACAATAAATGAATAAAAAATAAACAAACAAATAAAAAAACAAACAAACAAAAAACACTGGAAAGCCAGTCATTTATTTTGAGTTGTGAGGCTTTTTAGTTTACAAGCAGCTCTGTAACAAGAGTTACTCTTAGAACAGTCATTACAAATAGTCTTCTACAGCCAACAGTCATTGCTTATGGCCATTGCACTCTTAGGAATCCCGAGCTTGTGCGCTTAGTTAATACTTGGACTGGAGACTGCCAGGGAACACTAGGCGCTGTAAGCTTTTTAACTTAAGGCTCCGATTGTGAAGATTGTAGCTACAGTCATTTAAACACAAGAGGAGATCAAAACTTTAAAAAAACAAACAAATAAGCAAGAAATGAAGAAAAAATAATTAAACAAATAAAAAAACAAATAAACAAAAAACACTGGAAAGCCAGTCATTTATGTTGAGTTGTGAGGCTTTTTAGTTTACAAGCAGCTCTGTAACAAGAGTTACTCTTAGAACAGTCATTACAAATTGTCTGCTACAGCCAACGGTTATTGCTTATGGCCATAGCACTGTTAGGAATCCCGAGCTTGTGCGCTTAGTTAATACTTGGACTGGAGACTGCCAGGGAACACTAGGCGCTGTAAGCTTTTTAACTTAAGGCTCCGATTGTGAAGATTGTAGCTACAGTCATTTAAACACAAGAGGAGATCAAAACTTTAAAAAAATAAACAAATAAACAATAAATGAATAAAAAATAAACAAACAAATAAAAAAACAAACAAACAAAAAACACTGGAAAGCCAGTCATTTATTTTGAGTTGTGAGGCTTTTTAGTTTACAAGCAGCTCTGTAACAAGAGTTACTCTTAGAACAGTCATTACAAATAGTCTTCTACAGCCAACAGTCATTGCTTATGGCCATTGCACTCTTAGGAATCCCGAGCTTGTGCGCTTAGTTAATACTTGGACTGGAGACTGCCAGGGAACACTAGGCGCTGTAAGCTTTTTAACTTAAGGCTCCGATTGTGAAGATTGTAGCTACAGTCATTTAAACACAAGAGGAGATCAAAACTTTAAAAAAATAAACAAATAAACAATAAATGAATAAAAAATAAACAAACAAATAAAAAAACAAACAAACAAAAAACACTGGAAAGCCAGTCATTTATTTTGAGTTGTGAGGCTTTTTAGTTTACAAGCAGCTCTGTAACAAGAGTTACTCTTAGAACAGTCATTACAAATAGTCTTCTACAGCCAACAGTCATTGCTTATGGCCATTGCACTCTTAGGAATCCCGAGCTTGTGCGCTTAGTTAATACTTGGACTGGAGACTGCCAGGGAACACTAGGCGCTGTAAGCTTTTTAACTTAAGGCTCCGATTGTGAAGATTGTAGCTACAGTCATTTAAACACAAGAGGAGATCAAAACTTTAAAAAAATAAACAAATAAACAATAAATGAATAAAAAATAAACAAACAAATAAAAAAACAAACAAACAAAAAACACTGGAAAGCCAGTCATTTATTTTGAGTTGTGAGGCTTTTTAGTTTACAAGCAGCTCTGTAACAAGAGTTACTCTTAGAACAGTCATTACAAATAGTCTTCTACAGCCAACAGTCATTGCTTATGGCCATTGCACTCTTAGGAATCCCGAGCTTGTGCGCTTAGTTAATACTTGGACTGGAGACTGCCAGGGAACACTAGGCGCTGTAAGCTTTTTAACTTAAGGCTCCGATTGTGAAGATTGTAGCTACAGTCATTTAAACACAAGAGGAGATCAAAACTTTAAAAAAATAAACAAATAAACAATAAATGAATAAAAAATAAACAAACAAATAAAAAAACAAACAAACAAAAAACACTGGAAAGCCAGTCATTTATTTTGAGTTGTGAGGCTTTTTAGTTTACAAGCAGCTCTGTAACAAGAGTTACTCTTAGAACAGTCATTACAAATAGTCTTCTACAGCCAACAGTCATTGCTTATGGCCATTGCACTCTTAGGAATCCCGAGCTTGTGCGCTTAGTTAATACTTGGACTGGAGACTGCCAGGGAACACTAGGCGCTGTAAGCTTTTTAACTTAAGGCTCCGATTGTGAAGATTGTAGCTACAGTCATTTAAACACAAGAGGAGATCAAAACTTTAAAAAAACAAACAAATAAGCAAGAAATGAAGAAAAAATAAACAAACAAATAAAAAAACAAATAAACAAAAAACACTGGAAAGCCAGTCATTTATGTTGAGTTGTGAGGCTTTTTAGTTTACAAGCAGCTCTGTAACAAGAGTTACTCTTAGAACAGTCATTACAAATTGTCTGCTACAGCCAACGGTTATTGCTTATGGCCATAGCACTGTTAGGAATCCCGAGCTTGTGCGCTTAGTTAATACTTGGACTGGAGACTGCCAGGGAACACTAGGCGCTGTAAGCTTTTTAACTTAAGGCTCCGATTGTGAAGATTGTAGCTACAGTCATTTAAACACAAGAGGAGATCAAAACTTTAAAAAAACAAACAAATAAGCAAGAAATGAAGAAAAAATAAACAAACAAATAAAAAAACAAATAAACAAAAAACACTGGAAAGCCAGTCATTTATGTTGAGTTGTGAGGCTTTTTAGTTTACAAGCAGCTCTGTAACAAGAGTTACTCTTAGAACAGTCATTACAAATTGTCTGCTACAGCCAACGGTTATTGCTTATGGCCATAGCACTGTTAGGAATCCCGAGCTTGTGCGCTTAGTTAATACTTGGACTGGAGACTGCCAGGGAACACTAGGCGCTGTAAGCTTTTTAACTTAAGGCTCCGATTGTGAAGATTGTAGCTACAGTCATTTAAACACAAGAGGAGATCAAAACTTTAAAAAAATAAACAAATAAACAATAAATGAAGAAAAAATAAACAAACAAATAAAAAAACAAACAAACAAAAAACACTGGAAAGCCAGTCATTTATTTTGAGTTGTGAGGCTTTTTAGTTTACAAGCAGCTCTGTAACAAGAGTTACTCTTAGAACAGTCATTACAAATAGTCTTCTACAGCCAACAGTCATTGCTTATGGCCATTGCACTCTTAGGAATCCCGAGCTTGTGCGCTTAGTTAATACTTGGACTGGAGACTGCCAGGGAACACTAGGCGCTGTAAGCTTTTTAACTTAAGGCTCCGATTGTGAAGATTGTAGCTACAGTCATTTAAACACAAGAGGAGATCAAAACTTTAAAAAAACAAACAAATAAGCAAGAAATGAAGAAAAAATAAACAAACAAATAAAAAAACAAATAAACAAAAAACACTGGAAAGCCAGTCATTTATGTTGAGTTGTGAGGCTTTTTAGTTTACAAGCAGCTCTGTAACAAGAGTTACTCTTAGAACAGTCATTACAAATTGTCTGCTACAGCCAACGGTTATTGCTTATGGCCATAGCACTGTTAGGAATCCCGAGCTTGTGCGCTTAGTTAATACTTGGACTGGAGACTGCCAGGGAACACTAGGCGCTGTAAGCTTTTTAACTTAAGGCTCCGATTGTGAAGATTGTAGCTACAGTCATTTAAACACAAGAGGAGATCAAAACTTTAAAAAAACAAACAAATAAGCAAGAAATGAAGAAAAAATAAACAAACAAATAAAAAAACAAATAAACAAAAAACACTGGAAAGCCAGTCATTTATGTTGAGTTGTGAGGCTTTTTAGTTTACAAGCAGCTCTGTAACAAGAGTTACTCTTAGAACAGTCATTACAAATTGTCTGCTACAGCCAACGGTTATTGCTTATGGCCATAGCACTGTTAGGAATCCCGAGCTTGTGCGCTTAGTTAATACTTGGACTGGAGACTGCCAGGGAACACTAGGCGCTGTAAGCTTTTTAACTTAAGGCTCCGATTGTGAAGATTGTAGCTACAGTCATTTAAACACAAGAGGAGATCAAAACTTTAAAAAAATAAACAAATAAACAATAAATGAATAAAAAATAAACAAACAAATAAAAAAACAAACAAACAAAAAACACTGGAAAGCCAGTCATTTATTTTGAGTTGTGAGGCTTTTTGGCTTACAAGCAGCTCTGTAACAAGAGTTACTCTTAGAACAGTCATTACAAATTGTCTGCTACAGCCAACGGTTATTGCTTATGGCCATAGCACTGTTAGGAATCCCGAGCTTGTGCGCTTAGTTAATACTTGGACTGGAGACTGCCAGGGAACACTAGGCGCTGTAAGCTTTTTAACTTAAGGCTCCGATTGTGAAGATTGTAGCTACAGTCATTTAAACACAAGAGGAGATCAAAACTTTAAAAAAATAAACAAATAAACAATAAATGAATAAAAAATAAACAAACAAATAAAAAAACAAACAAACAAAAAACACTGGAAAGCCAGTCATTTATTTTGAGTTGTGAGGCTTTTTAGTTTACAAGCAGCTCTGTAACAAGAGTTACTCTTAGAACAGTCATTACAAATTGTCTGCTACAGCCAACAGTCATTGCTTATGGCCATTGCACTCTTAGGAATCCCGAGCTTGTGCGCTTAGTTAATACTTGGACTGGAGACTGACAGGGAACACTAGGCGCTGTAAGCTTTTTAACTTAAGGCTCCGATTGTGAAGATTGTAGCTACAGTCATTTAAACTCAAGAGGAGATCAAAACTTTAAAAAAAAATAAACAAATAAACAATAAATGAATAAAAAATAAACAAACAAATAAAAAAACAAACAAACAAAAAACACTGGAAAGCCAGTCATTTATTTTGAGTTGTGAGGCTTTTTAGTTTACAAGCAGCTCTGTAACAAGAGTTACTCTTAGAACAGTCATTACAAATAGTCTTCTACAGCCAACAGTCATTGCTTATGGCCATTGCACTCTTAGGAATCCCGAGCTTGTGCGCTTAGTTAATACTTGGACTGGAGACTGCCAGGGAACACTAGGCGCTGTAAGCTTTTTAACTTAAGGCTCCGATTGTGAAGATTGTAGCTACAGTCATTTAAACACAAGAGGAGATCAAAACTTTAAAAAAACAAACAAAGAAGCAAGAAATGAAGAAAAAATAAACAAACAAATAAAAAAACAAATAAACAAAAAACACTGGAAAGCCAGTCATTTATGTTGAGTTGTGAGGCTTTTTAGTTTACAAGCAGCTCTGTAACAAGAGTTACTCTTAGAACAGTCATTACAAATTGTCTGCTACAGCCAACGGTTATTGCTTATGGCCATAGCACTGTTAGGAATCCCGAGCTTGTGCGCTTAGTTAATACTTGGACTGGAGACTGCCAGGGAACACTAGGCGCTGTAAGCTTTTTAACTTAAGGCTCCGATTGTGAAGATTGTAGCTACAGTCATTTAAACACAAGAGGAGATCAAAACTTTAAAAAAATAAACAAATAAACAATAAATGAATAAAAAATAAACAAACAAATAAAAAAACAAACAAACAAAAAACACTGGAAAGCCAGTCATTTATTTTGAGTTGTGAGGCTTTTTAGTTTACAAGCAGCTCTGTAACAAGAGTTACTCTTAGAACAGTCATTACAAATAGTCTTCTACAGCCAACAGTCATTGCTTATGGCCATTGCACTCTTAGGAATCCCGAGCTTGTGCGCTTAGTTAATACTTGGACTGGAGACTGACAGGGAACACTAGGCGCTGTAAGCTTTTTAACTTAAGGCTCCGATTGTGAAGATTGTAGCTACAGTCATTTAAACACAAGAGGAGATCAAAACTTTAAAAAAATAAACAAATAAACAATAAATGAATAAAAAATAAACAAACAAATAAAAAAACAAACAAACAAAAAACACTGGAAAGCCAGTCATTTATTTTGAGTTGTGAGGCTTTTTAGTTTACAAGCAGCTCTGTAACAAGAGTTACTCTTAGAACAGTCATTACAAATAGTCTTCTACAGCCAACAGTCATTGCTTATGGCCATTGCACTCTTAGGAATCCCGAGCTTGTGCGCTTAGTTAATACTTGGACTGGAGACTGCCAGGGAACACTAGGCGCTGTAAGCTTTTTAACTTAAGGCTCCGATTGTGAAGATTGTAGCTACAGTCATTTAAACACAAGAGGAGATCAAAACTTTAAAAAAACAAACAAAGAAGCAAGAAATGAAGAAAAAATAAACAAACAAATAAAAAAACAAATAAACAAAAAACACTGGAAAGCCAGTCATTTATGTTGAGTTGTGAGGCTTTTTAGTTTACAAGCAGCTCTGTAACAAGAGTTACTCTTAGAACAGTCATTACAAATTGTCTGCTACAGCCAACGGTTATTGCTTATGGCCATAGCACTGTTAAGAATCCCGAGCTTGTGCGCTTAGTTAATACTTGGACTGGAGACTGCCAGGGAACACTAGGCGCTGTAAGCTTTTTAACTTAAGGCTCCGATTGTGAAGATTGTAGCTACAGTCATTTAAACACAAGAGGAGATCAAAACTTTAAAAAAATAAACAAATAAACAATAAATGAATAAAAAATAAACAAACAAATAAAAAAACAAACAAACAAAAAACACTGGAAAGCCAGTCATTTATTTTGAGTTGTGAGGCTTTTTAGTTTACAAGCAGCTCTGTAACAAGAGTTACTCTTAGAACAGTCATTACAAATAGTCTTCTACAGCCAACAGTCATTGCTTATGGCCATTGCACTCTTAGGAATCCCGAGCTTGTGCGCTTAGTTAATACTTGGACTGGAGACTGACAGGGAACACTAGGCGCTGTAAGCTTTTTAACTTAAGGCTCCGATTGTGAAGATTGTAGCTACAGTCATTTAAACACAAGAGGAGATCAAAACTTTAAAAAAATAAACAAATAAACAATAAATGAATAAAAAATAAACAAACAAATAAAAAAACAAACAAACAAAAAACACTGGAAAGCCAGTCATTTATTTTGAGTTGTGAGGCTTTTTAGCTTACAAGCAGCTCTGTAACAAGAGTTACTCTTAGAACAGTCATTACAAATTGTCTGCTACAGCCAACAGTCATTGCTTATGGCCATTGCACTCTTAGGAATCCCGAGCTTGTGCGCTTAGTTAATACTTGGACTGGAGACTGACAGGGAACACTAGGCGCTGTAAGCTTTTTAACTTAAGGCTCCGATTGTGAAGATTGTAGCTACAGTCATTTAAACTCAAGAGGAGATCAAAACTTTAAAAAAAAATAAACAAATAAACAATAAATGAATAAAAAATAAACAAACAAATAAAAAAACAAACAAACAAAAAACACTGGAAAGCCAGTCATTTATTTTGAGTTGTGAGGCTTTTTAGTTTACAAGCAGCTCTGTAACAAGAGTTACTCTTAGAACAGTCATTACAAATAGTCTTCTACAGCCAACAGTCATTGCTTATGGCCATTGCACTCTTAGGAATCCCGAGCTTGTGCGCTTAGTTAATACTTGGACTGGAGACTGCCAGGGAACACTAGGCGCTGTAAGCTTTTTAACTTAAGGCTCCGATTGTGAAGATTGTAGCTACAGTCATTTAAACACAAGAGGAGATCAAAACTTTAAAAAAACAAACAAAGAAGCAAGAAATGAAGAAAAAATAAACAAACAAATAAAAAAACAAATAAACAAAAAACACTGGAAAGCCAGTCATTTATGTTGAGTTGTGAGGCTTTTTAGTTTACAAGCAGCTCTGTAACAAGAGTTACTCTTAGAACAGTCATTACAAATTGTCTGCTACAGCCAACGGTTATTGCTTATGGCCATAGCACTGTTAGGAATCCCGAGCTTGTGCGCTTAGTTAATACTTGGACTGGAGACTGCCAGGGAACACTAGGCGCTGTAAGCTTTTTAACTTAAGGCTCCGATTGTGAAGATTGTAGCTACAGTCATTTAAACACAAGAGGAGATCAAAACTTTAAAAAAATAAACAAATAAACAATAAATGAATAAAAAATAAACAAACAAATAAAAAAACAAACAAACAAAAAACACTGGAAAGCCAGTCATTTATTTTGAGTTGTGAGGCTTTTTAGTTTACAAGCAGCTCTGTAACAAGAGTTACTCTTAGAACAGTCATTACAAATAGTCTTCTACAGCCAACAGTCATTGCTTATGGCCATTGCACTCTTAGGAATCCCGAGCTTGTGCGCTTAGTTAATACTTGGACTGGAGACTGACAGGGAACACTAGGCGCTGTAAGCTTTTTAACTTAAGGCTCCGATTGTGAAGATTGTAGCTACAGTCATTTAAACACAAGAGGAGATCAAAACTTTAAAAAAATAAACAAATAAACAATAAATGAATAAAAAATAAACAAACAAATAAAAAAACAAACAAACAAAAAACACTGGAAAGCCAGTCATTTATTTTGAGTTGTGAGGCTTTTTAGTTTACAAGCAGCTCTGTAACAAGAGTTACTCTTAGAACAGTCATTACAAATAGTCTTCTACAGCCAACAGTCATTGCTTATGGCCATTGCACTCTTAGGAATCCCGAGCTTGTGCGCTTAGTTAATACTTGGACTGGAGACTGCCAGGGAACACTAGGCGCTGTAAGCTTTTTAACTTAAGGCTCCGATTGTGAAGATTGTAGCTACAGTCATTTAAACACAAGAGGAGATCAAAACTTTAAAAAAACAAACAAAGAAGCAAGAAATGAAGAAAAAATAAACAAACAAATAAAAAAACAAATAAACAAAAAACACTGGAAAGCCAGTCATTTATGTTGAGTTGTGAGGCTTTTTAGTTTACAAGCAGCTCTGTAACAAGAGTTACTCTTAGAACAGTCATTACAAATTGTCTGCTACAGCCAACGGTTATTGCTTATGGCCATAGCACTGTTAAGAATCCCGAGCTTGTGCGCTTAGTTAATACTTGGACTGGAGACTGCCAGGGAACACTAGGCGCTGTAAGCTTTTTAACTTAAGGCTCCGATTGTGAAGATTGTAGCTACAGTCATTTAAACACAAGAGGAGATCAAAACTTTAAAAAAATAAACAAATAAACAATAAATGAATAAAAAATAAACAAACAAATAAAAAAACAAACAAACAAAAAACACTGGAAAGCCAGTCATTTATTTTGAGTTGTGAGGCTTTTTAGTTTACAAGCAGCTCTGTAACAAGAGTTACTCTTAGAACAGTCATTACAAATAGTCTTCTACAGCCAACAGTCATTGCTTATGGCCATTGCACTCTTAGGAATCCCGAGCTTGTGCGCTTAGTTAATACTTGGACTGGAGACTGACAGGGAACACTAGGCGCTGTAAGCTTTTTAACTTAAGGCTCCGATTGTGAAGATTGTAGCTACAGTCATTTAAACACAAGAGGAGATCAAAACTTTAAAAAAATAAACAAATAAACAATAAATGAATAAAAAATAAACAAACAAATAAAAAAACAAACAAACAAAAAACACTGGAAAGCCAGTCATTTATTTTGAGTTGTGAGGCTTTTTAGCTTACAAGCAGCTCTGTAACAAGAGTTACTCTTAGAACAGTCATTACAAATTGTCTGCTACAGCCAACGGTTATTGCTTATGGCCATAGCACTGTTAGGAATCCCGAGCTTGTGCGCTTAGTTAATACTTGGACTGGAGACTGCCAGGGAACACTAGGCGCTGTAAGCTTTTTAACTTAAGGCTCCGATTGTGAAGATTGTAGCTACAGTCATTTAAACACAAGAGGAGATCAAAACTTTAAAAAAATAAACAAATAAACAATAAATGAATAAAAAATAAACAAACAAATAAAAAAACAAACAAACAAAAAACACTGGAAAGCCAGTCATTTATTTTGAGTTGTGAGGCTTTTTAGTTTACAAGCAGCTCTGTAACAAGAGTTACTCTTAGAACAGTCATTACAAATTGTCTGCTACAGCCAACAGTCATTGCTTATGGCCATTGCACTCTTAGGAATCCCGAGCTTGTGCGCTTAGTTAATACTTGGACTGGAGACTGACAGGGAACACTAGGCGCTGTAAGCTTTTTAACTTAAGGCTCCGATTGTGAAGATTGTAGCTACAGTCATTTAAACACAAGAGGAGATCAAAACTTTAAAAAAAATAAACAAATAAACAATAAATGAATAAAAAATAAACAAACAAATAAAAAAACAAACAAACAAAAAACACTGGAAAGCCAGTCATTTATTTTGAGTTGTGAGGCTTTTTAGTTTACAAGCAGCTCTGTAACAAGAGTTACTCTTAGAACAGTCATTACAAATAGTCTTCTACAGCCAACAGTCATTGCTTATGGCCATTGCACTCTTAGGAATCCCGAGCTTGTGCGCTTAGTTAATACTTGGACTGGAGACTGCCAGGGAACACTAGGCGCTGTAAGCTTTTTAACTTAAGGCTCCGATTGTGAAGATTGTAGCTACAGTCATTTAAACACAAGAGGAGATCAAAACTTTAAAAAAACAAACAGATAAGCAAGAAATGAAGAAAAAATAAACAAACAAATAAAAAAACAAATAAACAAAAAACACTGGAAAGCCAGTCATTTATGTTGAGTTGTGAGGCTTTTTAGTTTACAAGCAGCTCTGTAACAAGAGTTACTCTTAGAACAGTCATTACAAATTGTCTGCTACAGCCAACGGTTATTGCTTATGGCCATAGCACTGTTAGGAATCCCGAGCTTGTGCGCTTAGTTAATACTTGGACTGGAGACTGCCAGGGAACACTAGGCGCTGTAAGCTTTTTAACTTAAGGCTCCGATTGTGAAGATTGTAGCTACAGTCATTTAAACACAAGAGGAGATCAAAACTTTAAAAAAATAAACAAATAAACAATAAATGAATAAAAAATAAACAAACAAATAAAAAAACAAACAAACAAAAAACACTGGAAAGCCAGTCATTTATTTTGAGTTGTGAGGCTTTTTAGTTTACAAGCAGCTCTGTAACAAGAGTTACTCTTAGAACAGTCATTACAAATAGTCTTCTACAGCCAACAGTCATTGCTTATGGCCATTGCACTCTTAGGAATCCCGAGCTTGTGCGCTTAGTTAATACTTGGACTGGAGACTGACAGGGAACACTAGGCGCTGTAAGCTTTTTAACTTAAGGCTCCGATTGTGAAGATTGTAGCTACAGTCATTTAAACACAAGAGGAGATCAAAACTTTAAAAAAATAAACAAATAAACAATAAATGAATAAAAAATAAACAAACAAATAAAAAAACAAACAAACAAAAAACACTGGAAAGCCAGTCATTTATTTTGAGTTGTGAGGCTTTTTAGTTTACAAGCAGCTCTGTAACAAGAGTTACTCTTAGAACAGTCATTACAAATAGTCTTCTACAGCCAACAGTCATTGCTTATGGCCATTGCACTCTTAGGAATCCCGAGCTTGTGCGCTTAGTTAATACTTGGACTGGAGACTGCCAGGGAACACTAGGCGCTGTAAGCTTTTTAACTTAAGGCTCCGATTGTGAAGATTGTAGCTACAGTCATTTAAACACAAGAGGAGATCAAAACTTTAAAAAAACAAACAAAGAAGCAAGAAATGAAGAAAAAATAAACAAACAAATAAAAAAACAAATAAACAAAAAACACTGGAAAGCCAGTCATTTATGTTGAGTTGTGAGGCTTTTTAGTTTACAAGCAGCTCTGTAACAAGAGTTACTCTTAGAACAGTCATTACAAATTGTCTGCTACAGCCAACGGTTATTGCTTATGGCCATAGCACTGTTAGGAATCCCGAGCTTGTGCGCTTAGTTAATACTTGGACTGGAGACTGCCAGGGAACACTAGGTGCTGTAAGCTTTTTAACTTAAGGCTCCGATTGTGAAGATTGTAGCTACAGTCATTTAAACACAAGAGGAGATCAAAACTTTAAAAAAATAAACAAATAAACAATAAATGAATAAAAAATAAACAAACAAATAAAAAAACAAACAAACAAAAAACACTGGAAAGCCAGTCATTTATTTTGAGTTGTGAGGCTTTTTAGTTTACAAGCAGCTCTGTAACAAGAGTTACTCTTAGAACAGTCATTACAAATAGTCTTCTACAGCCAACAGTCATTGCTTATGGCCATTGCACTCTTAGGAATCCCGAGCTTGTGCGCTTAGTTAATACTTGGACTGGAGACTGACAGGGAACACTAGGCGCTGTAAGCTTTTTAACTTAAGGCTCCGATTGTGAAGATTGTAGCTACAGTCATTTAAACACAAGAGGAGATCAAAACTTTAAAAAAATAAACAAATAAACAATAATTGAATAAAAAATAAACAAACAAATAAAAAAACAAACAAACAAAAAACACTGGAAAGCCAGTCATTTATTTTGAGTTGTGAGGCTTTTTAGCTTACAAGCAGCTCTGTAACAAGAGTTACTCTTAGAACAGTCATTACAAATTGTCTGCTACAGCCAACGGTTATTGCTTATGGCCATAGCACTGTTAGGAATCCCGAGCTTGTGCGCTTAGTTAATACTTGGACTGGAGACTGCCAGGGAACACTAGGCGCTGTAAGCTTTTTAACTTAAGGCTCCGATTGTGAAGATTGTAGCTACAGTCATTTAAACACAAGAGGAGATCAAAACTTTAAAAAAATAAACAAATAAACAATAAATGAATAAAAAATAAACAAACAAATAAAAAAACAAACAAACAAAAAACACTGGAAAGCCAGTCATTTATTTTGAGTTGTGAGGCTTTTTAGTTTACAAGCAGCTCTGTAACAAGAGTTACTCTTAGAACAGTCATTACAAATAGTCTTCTACAGCCAACAGTCATTGCTTATGGCCATTGCACTCTTAGGAATCCCGAGCTTGTGCGCTTAGTTAATACTTGGACTGGAGACTGACAGGGAACACTAGGCGCTGTAAGCTTTTTAACTTAAGGCTCCGATTGTGAAGATTGTAGCTACAGTCATTTAAACACAAGAGGAGATCAAAACTTTAAAAAAATAAACAAATAAACAATAAATGAATAAAAAATAAACAAACAAATAAAAAAACAAACAAACAAAAAACACTGGAAAGCCAGTCATTTATTTTGAGTTGTGAGGCTTTTTAGTTTACAAGCAGCTCTGTAACAAGAGTTACTCTTAGAACAGTCATTACAAATAGTCTTCTACAGCCAACAGTCATTGCTTATGGCCATTGCACTCTTAGGAATCCCGAGCTTGTGCGCTTAGTTAATACTTGGACTGGAGACTGCCAGGGAACACTAGGCGCTGTAAGCTTTTTAACTTAAGGCTCCGATTGTGAAGATTGTAGCTACAGTCATTTAAACACAAGAGGAGATCAAAACTTTAAAAAAACAAACAAAGAAGCAAGAAATGAAGAAAAAATAAACAAACAAATAAAAAAACAAATAAACAAAAAACACTGGAAAGCCAGTCATTTATGTTGAGTTGTGAGGCTTTTTAGTTTACAAGCAGCTCTGTAACAAGAGTTACTCTTAGAACAGTCATTACAAATTGTCTGCTACAGCCAACGGTTATTGCTTATGGCCATAGCACTGTTAGGAATCCCGAGCTTGTGCGCTTAGTTAATACTTGGACTGGAGACTGCCAGGGAACACTAGGCGCTGTAAGCTTTTTAACTTAAGGCTCCGATTGTGAAGATTGTAGCTACAGTCATTTAAACACAAGAGGAGATCAAAACTTTAAAAAAATAAACAAATAAACAATAAATGAATAAAAAATAAACAAACAAATAAAAAAACAAACAAACAAAAAACACTGGAAAGCCAGTCATTTATTTTGAGTTGTGAGGCTTTTTAGTTTACAAGCAGCTCTGTAACAAGAGTTACTCTTAGAACAGTCATTACAAATAGTCTTCTACAGCCAACAGTCATTGCTTATGGCCATTGCACTCTTAGGAATCCCGAGCTTGTGCGCTTAGTTAATACTTGGACTGGAGACTGACAGGGAACACTAGGCGCTGTAAGCTTTTTAACTTAAGGCTCCGATTGTGAAGATTGTAGCTACAGTCATTTAAACACAAGAGGAGATCAAAACTTTAAAAAAATAAACAAATAAACAATAAATGAATAAAAAATAAACAAACAAATAAAAAAACAAACAAACAAAAAACACTGGAAAGCCAGTCATTTATTTTGAGTTGTGAGGCTTTTTAGCTTACAAGCAGCTCTGTAACAAGAGTTACTCTTAGAACAGTCATTACAAATTGTCTGCTACAGCCAACGGTTATTGCTTATGGCCATAGCACTGTTAGGAATCCCGAGCTTGTGCGCTTAGTTAATACTTGGACTGGAGACTGCCAGGGAACACTAGGCGCTGTAAGCTTTTTAACTTAAGGCTCCGATTGTGAAGATTGTAGCTACAGTCATTTAAACACAAGAGGAGATCAAAACTTTAAAAAAATAAACAAATAAACAATAAATGAATAAAAAATAAACAAACAAATAAAAAAACAAACAAACAAAAAACACTGGAAAGCCAGTCATTTATTTTGAGTTGTGAGGCTTTTTGGCTTACAAGCAGCTCTGTAACAAGAGTTACTCTTAGAACAGTCATTACAAATTGTCTGCTACAGCCAACGGTTATTGCTTATGGCCATAGCACTGTTAGGAATCCCGAGCTTGTGCGCTTAGTTAATACTTGGACTGGAGACTGCCAGGGAACACTAAGCGCTGTAAGCTTTTTAACTTAAGGCTCCGATTGTGAAGATTGTAGCTACAGTCATTTAAACACAAGAGGAGATCAAAACTTTAAAAAAATAAACAAATAAACAATAAATGAATAAAAAATAAACAAACAAATAAAAAAACAAACAAACAAAAAACACTGGAAAGCCAGTCATTTATTTTGAGTTGTGAGGCTTTTTGGCTTACAAGCAGCTCTGTAACAAGAGTTACTCTTAGAACAGTCATTACAAATTGTCTGCTACAGCCAACGGTTATTGCTTATGGCCATAGCACTGTTAGGAATCCCGAGCTTGTGCGCTTAGTTAATACTTGGACTGGAGACTGCCAGGGAACACTAAGCGCTGTAAGCTTTTTAACTTAAGGCTCCGATTGTGAAGATTGTAGCTACAGTCATTTAAACACAAGAGGAGATCAAAACTTTAAAAAAATAAACAAATAAACAATAAATGAATAAAAAATAAACAAACAAATAAAAAAACAAACAAACAAAAAACACTGGAAAGCCAGTCATTTATTTTGAGTTGTGAGGCTTTTTGGCTTACAAGCAGCTCTGTAACAAGAGTTACTCTTAGAACAGTCATTACAAATTGTCTGCTACAGCCAACGGTTATTGCTTATGGCCATAGCACTGTTAGGAATCCCGAGCTTGTGCGCTTAGTTAATACTTGGACTGGAGACTGCCAGGGAACACTAGGCGCTGTAAGCTTTTTAACTTAAGGCTCCGATTGTGAAGATTGTAGCTACGGTCATTTAAACACAAGAGGAGATCAAAACTTTTAAAAAATAAACAAATAAACAATAAATGAATAAAAAATAAACAAACAAATAAAAAAACAAACAAACAAAAAACACTGGAAAGCCAGTCATTTATTTTGAGTTGTGAGGCTTTTTGGCTTACAAGCAGCTCTGTAACAAGAGTTACTCTTAGAACAGTCATTACAAATTGTCTGCTACAGCCAACGGTTATTGCTTATGGCCATAGCACTGTTAGGAATCCCGAGCTTGTGCGCTTAGTTAATACTTGGACTGGAGACTGCCAGGGAACACTAGGCGCTGTAAGCTTTTTAACTTAAGGCTCCGATTGTGAAGATTGTAGCTACAGTCATTTAAACACAAGAGGAGATCAAAACTTTAAAAAAATAAACAAATAAACAATAAATAAATAAAAAATAAACAAACAAATAAAAAAACAAACAAACAAAAAACACTGGAAAGCCAGTCATTTATTTTGAGTTGTGAGGCTTTTTAGTTTACAAGCAGCTCTGTAACAAGAGTTACTCTTAGAACAGTCATTACAAATAGTCTTCTACAGCCAACAGTCATTGCTTATGGCCATTGCACTCTTAGGAATCCCGAGCTTGTGCGCTTAGTTAATACTTGGACTGGAGACTGACAGGGAACACTAGGCGCTGTAAGCTTTTTAACTTAAGGCTCCGATTGTGAAGATTGTAGCTACAGTCATTTAAACACAAGAGGAGATCAAAACTTTAAAAAAATAAACAAATAAACAATAAATGAATAAAAAATAAACAAACAAATAAAAAAACAAACAAACAAAAAACACTGGAAAGCCAGTCATTTATTTTGAGTTGTGAGGCTTTTTAGTTTACAAGCAGCTCTGTAACAAGAGTTACTCTTAGAACAGTCATTACAAATAGTCTTCTACAGCCAACAGTCATTGCTTATGGCCATTGCACTCTTAGGAATCCCGAGCTTGTGCGCTTAGTTAATACTTGGACTGGAGACTGACAGGGAACACTAGGCGCTGTAAGCTTTTTAACTTAAGGCTCCGATTGTGAAGATTGTAGCTACAGTCATTTAAACACAAGAGGAGATCAAAACTTTAAAAAAATAAACAAATAAACAATAAATGAATAAAAAATAAACAAACAAATAAAAAAACAAACAAACAAAAAACACTGGAAAGCCAGTCATTTATTTTGAGTTGTGAGGCTTTTTAGTTTACAAGCAGCTCTGTAACAAGAGTTACTCTTAGAACAGTCATTACAAATAGTCTTCTACAGCCAACAGTCATTGCTTATGGCCATTGCACTCTTAGGAATCCCGAGCTTGTGCGCTTAGTTAATACTTGGACTGGAGACTGACAGGGAACACTAGGCGCTGTAAGCTTTTTAACTTAAGGCTCCGATTGTGAAGATTGTAGCTACAGTCATTTAAACACAAGAGGAGATCAAAACTTTAAAAAAATAAACAAATAAACAATAAATGAATAAAAAATAAACAAACAAATAAAAAAACAAACAAACAAAAAACACTGGAAAGCCAGTCATTTATTTTGAGTTGTGAGGCTTTTTAGCTTACAAGCAGCTCTGTAACAAGAGTTACTCTTAGAACAGTCATTACAAATTGTCTGCTACAGCCAACGGTTATTGCTTATGGCCATAGCACTGTTAGGAATCCCGAGCTTGTGCGCTTAGTTAATACTTGGACTGGAGACTGCCAGGGAACACTAGGCGCTGTAAGCTTTTTAACTTAAGGCTCCGATTGTGAAGATTGTAGCTACAGTCATTTAAACACAAGAGGAGATCAAAACTTTAAAAAAATAAACAAATAAACAATAAATGAATAAAAAATAAACAAACAAATAAAAAAACAAACAAACAAAAAACACTGGAAAGCCAGTCATTTATTTTGAGTTGTGAGGCTTTTTGGCTTACAAGCAGCTCTGTAACAAGAGTTACTCTTAGAACAGTCATTACAAATTGTCTGCTACAGCCAACGGTTATTGCTTATGGCCATAGCACTGTTAGGAATCCCGAGCTTGTGCGCTTAGTTAATACTTGGACTGGAGACTGCCAGGGAACACTAGGCGCTGTAAGCTTTTTAACTTAAGGCTCCGATTGTGAAGATTGTAGCTACAGTCATTTAAACACAAGAGGAGATCAAAACTTTAAAAAAATAAACAAATAAACAATAAATGAATAAAAAATAAACAAACAAATAAAAAAACAAACAAACAAAAAACACTGGAAAGCCAGTCATTTATTTTGAGTTGTGAGGCTTTTTGGCTTACAAGCAGCTCTGTAACAAGAGTTACTCTTAGAACAGTCATTACAAATTGTCTGCTACAGCCAACGGTTATTGCTTATGGCCATAGCACTGTTAGGAATCCCGAGCTTGTGCGCTTAGTTAATACTTGGACTGGAGACTGACAGGGAACACTAGGCGCTGTAAGCTTTTTAACTTAAGGCTCCGATTGTGAAGATTGTAGCTACAGTCATTTAAACACAAGAGGAGATCAAAACTTTAAAAAAATAAACAAATAAACAATAAATGAATAAAAAATAAACAAACAAATAAAAAAACAAACAAACAAAAAACACTGGAAAGCCAGTCATTTATTTTGAGTTGTGAGGCTTTTTAGCTTACAAGCAGCTCTGTAACAAGAGTTACTCTTAGAACAGTCATTACAAATTGTCTGCTACAGCCAACGGTTATTGCTTATGGCCATAGCACTGTTAGGAATCCCGAGCTTGTGCGCTTAGTTAATACTTGGACTGGAGACTGCCAGGGAACACTAGGCGCTGTAAGCTTTTTAACTTAAGGCTCCGATTGTGAAGATTGTAGCTACAGTCATTTAAACACAAGAGGAGATCAAAACTTTAAAAAAATAAACAAATAAACAATAAATGAATAAAAAATAAACAAACAAATAAAAAAACAAACAAACAAAAAACACTGGAAAGCCAGTCATTTATTTTGAGTTGTGAGGCTTTTTGGCTTACAAGCAGCTCTGTAACAAGAGTTACTCTTAGAACAGTCATTACAAATTGTCTGCTACAGCCAACGGTTATTGCTTATGGCCATAGCACTGTTAGGAATCCCGAGCTTGTGCGCTTAGTTAATACTTGGACTGGAGACTGCCAGGGAACACTAGGCGCTGTAAGCTTTTTAACTTAAGGCTCCGATTGTGAAGATTGTAGCTACAGTCATTTAAACACAAGAGGAGATCAAAACTTTAAAAAAATAAACAAATAAACAATAAATGAATAAAAAATAAACAAACAAATAAAAAAACAAACAAACAAAAAACACTGGAAAGCCAGTCATTTATTTTGAGTTGTGAGGCTTTTTGGCTTACAAGCAGCTCTGTAACAAGAGTTACTCTTAGAACAGTCATTACAAATTGTCTGCTACAGCCAACGGTTATTGCTTATGGCCATAGCACTGTTAGGAATCCCGAGCTTGTGCGCTTAGTTAATACTTGGACTGGAGACTGCCAGGGAACACTAAGCGCTGTAAGCTTTTTAACTTAAGGCTCCGATTGTGAAGATTGTAGCTACAGTCATTTAAACACAAGAGGAGATCAAAACTTTAAAAAAATAAACAAATAAACAATAAATGAATAAAAAATAAACAAACAAATAAAAAAACAAACAAACAAAAAACACTGGAAAGCCAGTCGTTTATTTTGAGTTGTGAGGCTTTTTGGCTTACAAGCAGCTCTGTAACAAGAGTTACTCTTAGAACAGTCATTACAAATTGTCTGCTACAGCCAACGGTTATTGCTTATGGCCATAGCACTGTTAGGAATCCCGAGCTTGTGCGCTTAGTTAATACTTGGACTGGAGACTGCCAGGGAACACTAAGCGCTGTAAGCTTTTTAACTTAAGGCTCCGATTGTGAAGATTGTAGCTACAGTCATTTAAACACAAGAGGAGATCAAAACTTTAAAAAAATAAACAAATAAACAATAAATGAATAAAAAATAAACAAACAAATAAAAAAACAAACAAACAAAAAACACTGGAAAGCCAGTCATTTATTTTGAGTTGTGAGGCTTTTTGGCTTACAAGCAGCTCTGTAACAAGAGTTACTCTTAGAACAGTCATTACAAATTGTCTGCTACAGCCAACGGTTATTGCTTATGGCCATAGCACTGTTAGGAATCCCGAGCTTGTGCGCTTAGTTAATACTTGGACTGGAGACTGCCAGGGAACACTAGGCGCTGTAAGCTTTTTAACTTAAGGCTCCGATTGTGAAGATTGTAGCTACGGTCATTTAAACACAAGAGGAGATCAAAACTTTTAAAAAATAAACAAATAAACAATAAATGAATAAAAAATAAACAAACAAATAAAAAAAACAAACAAACAAAAAACACTGGAAAGCCAGTCATTTATTTTGAGTTGTGAGGCTTTTTGGCTTACAAGCAGCTCTGTAACAAGAGTTACTCTTAGAACAGTCATTACAAATAGTCTTCTACAGCCAACAATCATTGCTTATGGCCATTGCACTCTTAGGAATCCCGAGCTTGTGCGCTTAGTTAATACTTGGGCTGGAGACTGCCAGGGAACACTAGGCGCTGTAAGCTTTTTAACTTAAGGCTCCGATTGTGAAGATTGTAGCTACAGTCATTTAAACACAAGAGGAGATTAAAACTTTAAAAAAATAAACAAATAAACAATAAATGAATAAAAAATAAACAAACAAATAAAAAAACAAACAAACAAAAAACACTGGAAAGCCAGTCATTTATTTTGAGTTGTGAGGCTTTTTGGCTTACAAGCAGCTCTGTAACAAGAGTTACTCTTAGAACAGTCATTACAAATTGTCTGCTACAGCCAACGGTTATTGCTTATGGCCATAGCACTGTTAGGAATCCCGAGCTTGTGCGCTTAGTTAATACTTGGACTGGAGACTGCCAGGGAACACTAGGCGCTGTAAGCTTTTTAACTTAAGGCTCCGATTGTGAAGATTGTAGCTACGGTCATTTAAACACAAGAGGAGATCAAAACTTTAAAAAAATAAACAAATAAACAATAAATGAAGAAAAAATAAACAAACAAATAAAAAAACAAACAAACAAAAAACACTGGAAAGCCAGTCATTTATTTTGAGTTGTGAGGCTTTTTGGCTTACAAGCAGCTCTGTAACAAGAGTTACTCTTAGAACAGTCATTACAAATTGTCTGCTACAGCCAACGGTTATTGCTTATGGCCATAGCACTGTTAGGAATCCCGAGCTTGTGCGCTTAGTTAATACTTGGACTGGAGACTGCCAGGGAACACTAGGCGCTGTAAGCTTTTTAACTTAAGGCTCCGATTGTGAAGATTGTAGCTACGGTCATTTAAACACAAGAGGAGATCAAAACTTTTAAAAAATAAACAAATAAACAATAAATGAATAAAAAATAAACAAACAAATAAAAAAACAAACAAACAAAAAAAACTGGAAAGCCAGTCATTTATTTTGAGTTGTGAGGCTTTTTAGTTTACAAGCAGCTCTGTAACAAGAGTTACTCTTAGAACAGTCATTACAAATTGTCTGCTACAGCCAACGGTTATTGCTTATGGCCATAGCACTGTTAGGAATCCCGAGCTTGTGCGCTTAGTCAATACTTGGACTGGAGACTGCCAGGGAACACTAGGCGCTGTAAGCTTTTTAACTTAAGGCTCCGATTGTGAAGATTGTAGCTACGGTCATTTAAACACAAGAGGAGATCAAAACTTTTAAAAAATAAACAAATAAACAATAAATGAATAAAAAATAAACAAACAAATAAAAAAACAAACAAACAAAAAACACTGGAAAGCCAGTCATTTATTTTGAGTTGTGAGGCTTTTTGGCTTACAAGCAGCTCTGTAACAAGAGTTACTCTTAGAACAGTCATTACAAATAGTCTTCTACAGCCAACAGTCATTGCTTATGGCCATTGCACTCTTAGGAATCCCGAGCTTGTGCGCTTAGTTAATACTTGGACTGGAGACTGCCAGGGAACACTAGGCGCTGTAAGCTTTTTAACTTAAGGCTCCGATTGTGAAGATTGTAGCTACAGTCATTTAAACACAAGAGGAGATCAAAACTTTAAAAAAATAAACAAATAAACAATAAATGAATAAAAAATAAACAAACAAATAAAAAAACAAATAAACAAAAAACACTGGAAAGCCAGTCATTTATTTTGAGTTGTGAGGCTTTTTGGCTTACAAGCAGCTCTGTAACAAGAGTTACTCTTAGAACAGTCATTACAAATTGTCTGCTACAGCCAACGGTTATTGCTTATGGCCATAGCACTGTTAGGAATCCCGAGCTTGTGCGCTTAGTTAATACTTGGACTGGAGACTGCCAAGGAACACTAAGCGCTGTAAGCTTTTTAACTTAAGGCTCCGATTGTGAAGATTGTAGCTACAGTCATTTAAACACAAGAGGAGATCAAAACTTTAAAAAAATAAACAAATAAACAATAAATGAATAAAAAATAAACAAACAAATAAAAAAACAAATAAACAAAAAACACTGGAAAGCCAGTCATTTATTTTGAGTTGTGAGGCTTTTTGGCTTACAAGCAGCTCTGTAACAAGAGTTACTCTTAGAACAGTCATTACAAATTGTCTGCTACAGCCAACGGTTATTGCTTATGGCCATAGCACTGTTAGGAATCCCGAGCTTGTGCGCTTAGTTAATACTTGGACTGGAGACTGCCAGGGAACACTAGGCGCTGTAAGCTTTTTAACTTAAGGCTCCGATTGTGAAGATTGTAGCTACGGTCATTTAAACACAAGAGGAGATCAAAACTTTTAAAAAATAAACAAATAAACAATAAATGAATAAAAAATAAACAAACAAATAAAAAAACAAACAAACAAAAAACACTGGAAAGCCAGTCATTTATTTTGAGTTGTGAGGCTTTTTGGCTTACAAGCAGCTCTGTAACAAGAGTTACTCTTAGAACAGTCATTACAAATAGTCTTCTACAGCCAACAGTCATTGCTTATGGCCATTGCACTCTTAGGAATCCCGAGCTTGTGCGCTTAGTTAATACTTGGACTGGAGACTGCCAGGGAACACTAAGCGCTGTAAGCTTTTTAACTTAAGGCTCCGATTGTGAAGATTGTAGCTACAGTCATTTAAACACAAGAGGAGATCAAAACTTTAAAAAAATAAACAAATAAACAATAAATGAATAAAAAATAAACAAACAAATAAAAAAACAAACAAACAAAAAACACTGGAAAGCCAGTCATTTATTTTGAGTTGTGAGGCTTTTTAGTTTACAAGCAGCTCTGTAACAAGAGTTACTCTTAGAACAGTCATTACAAATAGTCTTCTACAGCCAACAGTCATTGCTTATGGCCATTGCACTCTTAGGAATCCCGAGCTTGTGCGCTTAGTTAATACTTGGACTGGAGACTGCCAGGGAACACTAGGCGCTGTAAGCTTTTTAACTTAAGGCTCCGATTGTGAAGATTGTAGCTACAGTCATTTAAACACAAGAGGAGATCAAAACTTTTAAAAAATAAACAAATAAACAATAAATGAATAAAAAATAAACAAACAAATAAAAAAACAAACAAACAAAAAACACTGGAAAGCCAGTCATTTATTTTGAGTTGTGAGGCTTTTTGGCTTACAAGCAGCTCTGTAACAAGAGTTACTCTTAGAACAGTCATTACAAATTGTCTGCTACAGCCAACGGTTATTGCTTATGGCCATAGCACTGTTAGGAATCCCGAGCTTGTGCGCTTAGTTAATACTTGGACTGGAGACTGCCAGGGAACACTAAGCGCTGTAAGCTTTTTAACTTAAGGCTCCGATTGTGAAGATTGTAGCTACAGTCATTTAAACACAAGAGGAGATCAAAACTTTAAAAAAATAAACAAATAAACAATAAATGAATAAAAAATAAACAAACAAATAAAAAAACAAATAAACAAAAAACACTGGAAAGCCAGTCATTTATTTTGAGTTGTGAGGCTTTTTGGCTTACAAGCAGCTCTGTAACAAGAGTTACTCTTAGAACAGTCATTACAAATTGTCTGCTACAGCCAACGGTTATTGCTTATGGCCATAGCACTGTTAGGAATCCCGAGCTTGTGCGCTTAGTTAATACTTGGACTGGAGACTGCCAGGGAACACTAGGCGCTGTAAGCTTTTTAACTTAAGGCTCCGATTGTGAAGATTGTAGCTACGGTCATTTAAACACAAGAGGAGATCAAAACTTTTAAAAAATAAACAAATAAACAATAAATGAATAAAAAATAAACAAACAAATAAAAAAACAAACAAACAAAAAACACTGGAAAGCCAGTCATTTATTTTGAGTTGTGAGGCTTTTTGGCTTACAAGCAGCTCTGTAACAAGAGTTACTCTTAGAACAGTCATTACAAATTGTCTGCTACAGCCAACGGTTATTGCTTATGGCCATAGCACTGTTAGGAATCCCGAGCTTGTGCGCTTAGTTAATACTTGGACTGGAGACTGCCAGGGAACACTAAGCGCTGTAAGCTTTTTAACTTAAGGCTCCGATTGTGAAGATTGTAGCTACAGTCATTTAAACACAAGAGGAGATCAAAACTTTAAAAAAATAAACAAATAAACAATAAATGAATAAAAAATAAACAAACAAATAAAAAAACAAATAAACAAAAAACACTGGAAAGCCAGTCATTTATTTTGAGTTGTGAGGCTTTTTGGCTTACAAGCAGCTCTGTAACAAGAGTTACTCTTAGAACAGTCATTACAAATTGTCTGCTACAGCCAACGGTTATTGCTTATGGCCATAGCACTGTTAGGAATCCCGAGCTTGTGCGCTTAGTTAATACTTGGACTGGAGACTGCCAGGGAACACTAGGCGCTGTAAGCTTTTTAACTTAAGGCTCCGATTGTGAAGATTGTAGCTACGGTCATTTAAACACAAGAGGAGATCAAAACTTTTAAAAAATAAACAAATAAACAATAAATGAATAAAAAATAAACAAACAAATAAAAAAACAAACAAACAAAAAACACTGGAAAGCCAGTCATTTATTTTGAGTTGTGAGGCTTTTTGGCTTACAAGCAGCTCTGTAACAAGAGTTACTCTTAGAACAGTCATTACAAATAGTCTTCTACAGCCAACAGTCATTGCTTATGGCCATTGCACTCTTAGGAATCCCGAGCTTGTGCGCTTAGTTAATACTTGGACTGGAGACTGCCAGGGAACACTAAGCGCTGTAAGCTTTTTAACTTAAGGCTCCGATTGTGAAGATTGTAGCTACAGTCATTTAAACACAAGAGGAGATCAAAACTTTAAAAAAATAAACAAATAAACAATAAATGAATAAAAAATAAACAAACAAATAAAAAAACAAACAAACAAAAAACACTGGAAAGCCAGTCATTTATTTTGAGTTGTGAGGCTTTTTAGTTTACAAGCAGCTCTGTAACAAGAGTTACTCTTAGAACAGTCATTACAAAAAGTCTTCTACAGCCAACAGTCATTGCTTATGGCCATTGCACTCTTAGGAATCCCGAGCTTGTGCGCTTAGTTAATACTTGGACTGGAGACTGCCAGGGAACACTAGGCGCTGTAAGCTTTTTAACTTAAGGCTCCGATTGTGAAGATTGTAGCTACAGTCATTTAAACACAAGAGGAGATCAAAACTTTTAAAAAATAAACAAATAAACAATAAATGAATAAAAAATAAACAAACAAATAAAAAAACAAACAAACAAAAAACACTGGAAAGCCAGTCATTTATTTTGAGTTGTGAGGCTTTTTGGCTTACAAGCAGCTCTGTAACAAGAGTTACTCTTAGAACAGTCATTACAAATTGTCTGCTACAGCCAACGGTTATTGCTTATGGCCATAGCACTGTTAGGAATCCCGAGCTTGTGCGCTTAGTTAATACTTGGACTGGAGACTGCCAGGGAACACTAAGCGCTGTAAGCTTTTTAACTTAAGGCTCCGATTGTGAAGATTGTAGCTACAGTCATTTAAACACAAGAGGAGATCAAAACTTTAAAAAAATAAACAAATAAACAATAAATGAATAAAAAATAAACAAACAAATAAAAAAACAAATAAACAAAAAACACTGGAAAGCCAGTCATTTATTTTGAGTTGTGAGGCTTTTTGGCTTACAAGCAGCTCTGTAACAAGAGTTACTCTTAGAACAGTCATTACAAATTGTCTGCTACAGCCAACGGTTATTGCTTATGGCCATAGCACTGTTAGGAATCCCGAGCTTGTGCGCTTAGTTAATACTTGGACTGGAGACTGCCAGGGAACACTAGGCGCTGTAAGCTTTTTAACTTAAGGCTCCGATTGTGAAGATTGTAGCTACGGTCATTTAAACACAAGAGGAGATCAAAACTTTTAAAAAATAAACAAATAAACAATAAATGAATAAAAAATAAACAAACAAATAAAAAAACAAACAAACAAAAAACACTGGAAAGCCAGTCATTTATTTTGAGTTGTGAGGCTTTTTGGCTTACAAGCAGCTCTGTAACAAGAGTTACTCGTAGAACAGTCATTACAAATTGTCTGCTACAGCCAACGGTTATTGCTTATGGCCATAGCACTGTTAGGAATCCCGAGCTTGTGCGCTTAGTTAATACTTGGACTGGAGACTGCCAGGGAACACTAGGCGCTGTAAGCTTTTTAACTTAAGGCTCCGATTGTGAAGATTGTAGCTACAGTCATTTAAACACAAGAGGAGATCAAAACTTTAAAAAAATAAACAAATAAACAATAAATGAATAAAAAATAAACAAACAAATAAAAAAACAAACAAACAAAAGACACTGGAAAGCCAGTCATTTATTTTGAGTTGTGAGGCTTTTTGGCTTACAAGCAGCTCTGTAACAAGAGTTACTCTTAGAACAGTCATTACAAATTGTCTGCTACAGCCAACGGTTATTGCTTATGGCCATAGCACTGTTAGGAATCCCGAGCTTGTGCGCTTAGTTAATACTTGGACTGGAGACTGCCAGGGAACACTAGGCGCTGTAAGCTTTTTAACTTAAGGCTCCGATTGTGAAGATTGTAGCTACAGTCATTTAAACACAAGAGGAGATCAAAACTTTAAAAAAATAAACAAATAAACAATAAATGAATAAAAAATAAACAAACAAATAAAAAAACAAACAAACAAAAAACACTGGAAAGCCAGTCATTTATTTTGAGTTGTGAGGCTTTTTAGTTTACAAGCAGCTCTGTAACAAGAGTTACTCTTAGAACAGTCATTACAAATAGTCTTCTACAGCCAACAGTCATTGCTTATGGCCATAGCACTGTTAGGAATCCCGAGCTTGTGCGCGTAGTTAATACTTGGACTGGAGACTGCCAGGGAACACTAGGCGCTGTAAGCTTTTTAACTTAAGGCTCCGATTATGAAGATTGTAGCTACAGTCATTTAAACACAAGAGGAGATCAAAACTTTAAAAAAATAAACAAATAAACAATAAATGAATAAAAAATAAACAAACAAATAAAAAAACAAATAAACAAAAAACACTGGAAAGCCAGTCATTTATTTTGAGTTGTGAGGCTTTTTGGCTTACAAGCAGCTCTGTAACAAGAGTTACTCTTAGAACAGTCATTACAAATTGTCTGCTACAGCCAACGGTTATTGCTTATGGCCATAGCACTGTTAGGAATCCCGAGCTTGTGCGCTTAGTTAATACTTGGACTGGAGACTGCCAGGGAACACTAGGCGCTGTAAGCTTTTTAACTTAAGGCTCCGATTGTGAAGATTGTAGCTACGGTCATTTAAACACAAGAGGAGATCAAAACTTTTAAAAAATAAACAAATAAACAATAAATGAATAAAAAATAAACAAACAAATAAAAAAACAAACAAACAAAAAACACTGGAAAGCCAGTCATTTATTTTGAGTTGTGAGGCTTTTTGGCTTACAAGCAGCTCTGTAACAAGAGTTACTCTTAGAACAGTCATTACAAATAGTCTTCTACAGCCAACAGTCATTGCTTATGGCCATTGCACTCTTAGGAATCCCGAGCTTGTGCGCTTAGTTAATACTTGGACTGGAGACTGCCAGGGAACACTAGGCGCTGTAAGCTTTTTAACTTAAGGCTCCGATTGTGAAGATTGTAGCTACAGTCATTTAAACACAAGAGGAGATCAAAACTTTAAAAAAATAAACAAATAAACAATAAATGAATAAAAAATAAACAAACAAATAAAAAAACAAACAAACAAAAAACACTGGAAAGCCAGTCATTTATTTTGAGTTGTGAGGCTTTTTAGTTTACAAGCAGCTCTGTAACAAGAGTTACTCTTAGAACAGTCATTACAAATAGTCTTCTACAGCCAACAGTCATTGCTTATGGCCATTGCACTCTTAGGAATCCCGAGCTTGTGCGCTTAGTTAATACTTGGACTGGAGACTGCCAGGGAACACTAGGCGCTGTAAGCTTTTTAACTTAAGGCTCCGATTGTGAAGATTGTAGCTACAGTCATTTAAACACAAGAGGAGATCAAAACTTTTAAAAAATAAACAAATAAACAATAAATGAATAAAAAATAAACAAACAAATAAAAAAACAAACAAACAAAAAACACTGGAAAGCCAGTCATTTATTTTGAGTTGTGAGGCTTTTTGGCTTACAAGCAGCTCTGTAACAAGAGTTACTCTTAGAACAGTCATTACAAATTGTCTGCTACAGCCAACGGTTATTGCTTATGGCCATAGCACTGTTAGGAATCCCGAGCTTGTGCGCTTAGTTAATACTTGGACTGGAGACTGCCAGGGAACACTAAGCGCTGTAAGCTTTTTAACTTAAGGCTCCGATTGTGAAGATTGTAGCTACAATCATTTAAACACAAGAGGAGATCAAAACTTTAAAAAAATAAACAAATAAACAATAAATGAATAAAAAATAAACAAACAAATAAAAAAACAAACAGACAAAAAACACTGGAAAGCCAGTCATTTATTTTGAGTTGTGAGGCTTTTTGGCTTACAAGCAGCTCTGTAACAAGAGTTACTCTTAGAACAGTCATTACAAATTGTCTGCTACAGCCAACGGTTATTGCTTATGGCCATAGCACTGTTAGGAATCCCGAGCTTGTGCGCTTAGTTAATACTTGGACTGGAGACTGCCAGGGAACACTAGGCGCTGTAAGCTTTTTAACTTAAGGCTCCGATTGTGAAGATTGTAGCTACGGTCATTTAAACACAAGAGGAGATCAAAACTTTTAAAAAATAAACAAATAAACAATAAATGAATAAAAAATAAACAAACAAATAAAAAAACAAACAAACAAAAAACACTGGAAAGCCAGTCATTTATTTTGAGTTGTGAGGCTTTTTGGCTTACAAGCAGCTCTGTAACAAGAGTTACTCTTAGAACAGTCATTACAAATAGTCTTCTACAGCCAACAGTCATTGCTTATGGCCATTGCACTCTTAGGAATCCCGAGCTTGTGCGCTTAGTTAATACTTGGACTGGAGACTGCCAGGGAACACTAAGCGCTGTAAGCTTTTTAACTTAAGGCTCCGATTGTGAAGATTGTAGCTACAGTCATTTAAACACAAGAGGAGATCAAAACTTTAAAAAAATAAACAAATAAACAATAAATGAATAAAAAATAAACAAACAAATAAAAAAACAAACAAACAAAAAACACTGGAAAGCCAGTCATTTATTTTGAGTTGTGAGGCTTTTTAGTTTACAAGCAGCTCTGTAACAAGAGTTACTCTTAGAACAGTCATTACAAAAAGTCTTCTACAGCCAACAGTCATTGCTTATGGCCATTGCACTCTTAGGAATCCCGAGCTTGTGCGCTTAGTTAATACTTGGACTGGAGACTGCCAGGGAACACTAGGCGCTGTAAGCTTTTTAACTTAAGGCTCCGATTGTGAAGATTGTAGCTACAGTCATTTAAACACAAGAGGAGATCAAAACTTTTAAAAAATAAACAAATAAACAATAAATGAATAAAAAATAAACAAACAAATAAAAAAACAAACAAACAAAAAACACTGGAAAGCCAGTCATTTATTTTGAGTTGTGAGGCTTTTTGGCTTACAAGCAGCTCTGTAACAAGAGTTACTCTTAGAACAGTCATTACAAATTGTCTGCTACAGCCAACGGTTATTGCTTATGGCCATAGCACTGTTAGGAATCCCGAGCTTGTGCGCTTAGTTAATACTTGGACTGGAGACTGCCAGGGAACACTAAGCGCTGTAAGCTTTTTAACTTAAGGCTCCGATTGTGAAGATTGTAGCTACAGTCATTTAAACACAAGAGGAGATCAAAACTTTAAAAAAATAAACAAATAAACAATAAATGAATAAAAAATAAACAAACAAATAAAAAAACAAATAAACAAAAAACACTGGAAAGCCAGTCATTTATTTTGAGTTGTGAGGCTTTTTGGCTTACAAGCAGCTCTGTAACAAGAGTTACTCTTAGAACAGTCATTACAAATTGTCTGCTACAGCCAACGGTTATTGCTTATGGCCATAGCACTGTTAGGAATCCCGAGCTTGTGCGCTTAGTTAATACTTGGACTGGAGACTGCCAGGGAACACTAGGCGCTGTAAGCTTTTTAACTTAAGGCTCCGATTGTGAAGATTGTAGCTACGGTCATTTAAACACAAGAGGAGATCAAAACTTTTAAAAAATAAACAAATAAACAATAAATGAATAAAAAATAAACAAACAAATAAAAAAACAAACAAACAAAAAACACTGGAAAGCCAGTCATTTATTTTGAGTTGTGAGGCTTTTTGGCTTACAAGCAGCTCTGTAACAAGAGTTACTCGTAGAACAGTCATTACAAATTGTCTGCTACAGCCAACGGTTATTGCTTATGGCCATAGCACTGTTAGGAATCCCGAGCTTGTGCGCTTAGTTAATACTTGGACTGGAGACTGCCAGGGAACACTAGGCGCTGTAAGCTTTTTAACTTAAGGCTCCGATTGTGAAGATTGTAGCTACAGTCATTTAAACACAAGAGGAGATCAAAACTTTAAAAAAATAAACAAATAAACAATAAATGAATAAAAAATAAACAAACAAATAAAAAAACAAACAAACAAAAGACACTGGAAAGCCAGTCATTTATTTTGAGTTGTGAGGCTTTTTGGCTTACAAGCAGCTCTGTAACAAGAGTTACTCTTAGAACAGTCATTACAAATTGTCTGCTACAGCCAACGGTTATTGCTTATGGCCATAGCACTGTTAGGAATCCCGAGCTTGTGCGCTTAGTTAATACTTGGACTGGAGACTGCCAGGGAACACTAGGCGCTGTAAGCTTTTTAACTTAAGGCTCCGATTGTGAAGATTGTAGCTACAGTCATTTAAACACAAGAGGAGATCAAAACTTTAAAAAAATAAACAAATAAACAATAAATGAATAAAAAATAAACAAACAAATAAAAAAACAAACAAACAAAAAACACTGGAAAGCCAGTCATTTATTTTGAGTTGTGAGGCTTTTTAGTTTACAAGCAGCTCTGTAACAAGAGTTACTCTTAGAACAGTCATTACAAATAGTCTTCTACAGCCAACAGTCATTGCTTATGGCCATAGCACTGTTAGGAATCCCGAGCTTGTGCGCGTAGTTAATACTTGGACTGGAGACTGCCAGGGAACACTAGGCGCTGTAAGCTTTTTAACTTAAGGCTCCGATTATGAAGATTGTAGCTACAGTCATTTAAACACAAGAGGAGATCAAAACTTTAAAAAAATAAACAAATAAACAATAAATGAATAAAAAATAAACAAACAAATAAAAAAACAAATAAACAAAAAACACTGGAAAGCCAGTCATTTATTTTGAGTTGTGAGGCTTTTTGGCTTACAAGCAGCTCTGTAACAAGAGTTACTCTTAGAACAGTCATTACAAATTGTCTGCTACAGCCAACGGTTATTGCTTATGGCCATAGCACTGTTAGGAATCCCGAGCTTGTGCGCTTAGTTAATACTTGGACTGGAGACTGCCAGGGAACACTAGGCGCTGTAAGCTTTTTAACTTAAGGCTCCGATTGTGAAGATTGTAGCTACGGTCATTTAAACACAAGAGGAGATCAAAACTTTTAAAAAATAAACAAATAAACAATAAATGAATAAAAAATAAACAAACAAATAAAAAAACAAACAAACAAAAAACACTGGAAAGCCAGTCATTTATTTTGAGTTGTGAGGCTTTTTGGCTTACAAGCAGCTCTGTAACAAGAGTTACTCTTAGAACAGTCATTACAAATAGTCTTCTACAGCCAACAGTCATTGCTTATGGCCATTGCACTCTTAGGAATCCCGAGCTTGTGCGCTTAGTTAATACTTGGACTGGAGACTGCCAGGGAACACTAGGCGCTGTAAGCTTTTTAACTTAAGGCTCCGATTGTGAAGATTGTAGCTACAGTCATTTAAACACAAGAGGAGATCAAAACTTTAAAAAAATAAACAAATAAACAATAAATGAATAAAAAATAAACAAACAAATAAAAAAACAAACAAACAAAAAACACTGGAAAGCCAGTCATTTATTTTGAGTTGTGAGGCTTTTTAGTTTACAAGCAGCTCTGTAACAAGAGTTACTCTTAGAACAGTCATTACAAATAGTCTTCTACAGCCAACAGTCATTGCTTATGGCCATTGCACTCTTAGGAATCCCGAGCTTGTGCGCTTAGTTAATACTTGGACTGGAGACTGCCAGGGAACACTAGGCGCTGTAAGCTTTTTAACTTAAGGCTCCGATTGTGAAGATTGTAGCTACAGTCATTTAAACACAAGAGGAGATCAAAACTTTTAAAAAATAAACAAATAAACAATAAATGAATAAAAAATAAACAAACAAATAAAAAAACAAACAAACAAAAAACACTGGAAAGCCAGTCATTTATTTTGAGTTGTGAGGCTTTTTGGCTTACAAGCAGCTCTGTAACAAGAGTTACTCTTAGAACAGTCATTACAAATTGTCTGCTACAGCCAACGGTTATTGCTTATGGCCATAGCACTGTTAGGAATCCCGAGCTTGTGCGCTTAGTTAATACTTGGACTGGAGACTGCCAGGGAACACTAAGCGCTGTAAGCTTTTTAACTTAAGGCTCCGATTGTGAAGATTGTAGCTACAATCATTTAAACACAAGAGGAGATCAAAACTTTAAAAAAATAAACAAATAAACAATAAATGAATAAAAAATAAACAAACAAATAAAAAAACAAACAGACAAAAAACACTGGAAAGCCAGTCATTTATTTTGAGTTGTGAGGCTTTTTGGCTTACAAGCAGCTCTGTAACAAGAGTTACTCTTAGAACAGTCATTACAAATTGTCTGCTACAGCCAACGGTTATTGCTTATGGCCATAGCACTGTTAGGAATCCCGAGCTTGTGCGCTTAGTTAATACTTGGACTGGAGACTGCCAGGGAACACTAGGCGCTGTAAGCTTTTTAACTTAAGGCTCCGATTGTGAAGATTGTAGCTACGGTCATTTAAACACAAGAGGAGATCAAAACTTTTAAAAAATAAACAAATAAACAATAAATGAATAAAAAATAAACAAACAAATAAAAAAACAAACAAACAAAAAACACTGGAAAGCCAGTCATTTATTTTGAGTTGTGAGGCTTTTTGGCTTACAAGCAGCTCTGTAACAAGAGTTACTCTTAGAACAGTCATTACAAATAGTCTTCTACAGCCAACGGTTATTGCTTATGGCCATTGCACTCTTAGGAATCCCGAGCTTGTGCGCTTAGTTAATACTTGGACTGGAGACTGCCAGGGAACACTAGGCGCTGTAAGCTTTTTAACTTAAGACTCCGATTGTGAAGATTGTAGCTACAGTCATTTAAACACAAGAGGAGATCAAAACTTTAAAAAAATAAACAAATAAACAATAAATGAATAAAAAATAAACAAACAAATAAAAAAACAAACAAACAAAAAACACTGGAAAGCCAGTCATTTATTTTGAGTTGTGAGGCTTTTTAGTTTACAAGCAGCTCTGTAACAAGAGTTACTCTTAGAACAGTCATTACAAATAGTCTTCTACAGCCAACAGTCATTGCTTATGGCCATTGCACTCTTAGGAATCCCGAGCTTGTGCGCTTAGTTAATACTTGGACTGGAGACTGCCAGGAAACACTAGGCGCTGTAAGCTTTTTAACTTAAGGCTCCGATTGTGAAGATTGTAGCTACAGTCATTTAAACACAAGAGGAGATCAAAACTTTTAAAAAATAAACAAATAAACAATAAATGAATAAAAAATAAACAAACAAATAAAAAAACAAACAAACAAAAAACACTGGAAAGCCAGTCATTTATTTTGAGTTGTGAGGCTTTTTGGCTTACAAGCAGCTCTGTAACAAGAGTTACTCTTAGAACAGTCATTACAAATTGTCTGCTACAGCCAACGGTTATTGCTTATGGCCATAGCACTGTTAGGAATCCCGAGCTTGTGCGCTTAGTTAATACTTGGACTGGAGACTGCCAGGGAACACTAGGCGCTGTAAGCTTTTTAACTTAAGGCTCCGATTGTGAAGATTGTAGCTACAGTCATTTAAACACAAGAGGAGATCAAAACTTTTAAAAAATAAACAAATAAACAATAAATGAATAAAAAATAAACAAACAAATAAAAAAACAAACAAACAAAAAACACTGGAAAGCCAGTCATTTATTTTGAGTTGTGAGGCTTTTTGGCTTACAAGCAGCTCTGTAACAAGAGTTACTCTTAGAACAGTCATTACAAATTGTCTGCTACAGCCAACGGTTATTGCTTATGGCCATAGCACTGTTAGGAATCCCGAGCTTGTGCGCTTAGTTAATACTTGGACTGGAGACTGCCAGGGAACACTAGGCGCTGTAAGCTTTTTAACTTAAGGCTCCGATTGTGAAGATTGTAGCTACAGTCATTTAAACACAAGAGGAGATCAAAACTTTTAAAAAATAAACAAATAAACAATAAATGAATAAAAAATAAACAAACAAATAAAAAAACAAACAAACAAAAAACACTGGAAAGCCAGTCATTTATTTTGAGTTGTGAGGCTTTTTGGCTTACAAGCAGCTCTGTAACAAGAGTTACTCTTAGAACAGTCATTACAAATTGTCTGCTACAGCCAACGGTTATTGCTTATGGCCATAGCACTGTTAGGAATCCCGAGCTTGTGCGCTTAGTTAATACTTGGACTGGAGACTGCCAGGGAACACTAGGCGCTGTAAGCTTTTTAACTTAAGGCTCCGATTGTGAAGATTGTAGCTACGGTCATTTAAACACAAGAGGAGATCAAAACTTTTAAAAAATAAACAAATAAACAATAAATGAATAAAAAATAAACAAACAAATAAAAAAACAAACAAACAAAAAACACTGGAAAGCCAGTCATTTATTTTGAGTTGTGAGGCTTTTTGGCTTACAAGCAGCTCTGTAACAAGAGTTACTCTTAGAACAGTCATTACAAATTGTCTGCTACAGCCAACGGTTATTGCTTATGGCCATAGCACTGTTAGGAATCCCGAGCTTGTGCGCTTAGTTAATACTTGGACTGGAGACTGCCAGGGAACACTAGGCGCTGTAAGCTTTTTAACTTAAGGCTCCGATTGTGAAGATTGTAGCTACAGTCATTTAAACACAAGAGGAGATCAAAACTTTAAAAAAATAAACAAATAAACAATAAATGAATAAAAAATAAACAAACAAATAAAAAAACAAACAAACAAAAAACACTGGAAAGCCAGTCATTTATTTTGAGTTGTGAGGCTTTTTAGTTTACAAGCAGCTCTGTAACAAGAGTTACTCTTAGAACAGTCATTACAAATAGTCTTCTACAGCCAACAGTCATTGCTTATGGCCATAGCACTGTTAGGAATCCCGAGCTTGTGCGCGTAGTTAATACTTGGACTGGAGACTGCCAGGGAACACTAGGCGCTGTAAGCTTTTTAACTTAAGGCTCCGATTATGAAGATTGTAGCTACAGTCATTTAAACACAAGAGGAGATCAAAACTTTAAAAAAATAAACAAATAAACAATAAATGAATAAAAAATAAACAAACAAATAAAAAAACAAATAAACAAAAAACACTGGAAAGCCAGTCATTTATTTTGAGTTGTGAGGCTTTTTGGCTTACAAGCAGCTCTGTAACAAGAGTTACTCTTAGAACAGTCATTACAAATTGTCTGCTACAGCCAACGGTTATTGCTTATGGCCATAGCACTGTTAGGAATCCCGAGCTTGTGCGCTTAGTTAATACTTGGACTGGAGACTGCCAGGGAACACTAGGCGCTGTAAGCTTTTTAACTTAAGGCTCCGATTGTGAAGATTGTAGCTACGGTCATTTAAACACAAGAGGAGATCAAAACTTTTAAAAAATAAACAAATAAACAATAAATGAATAAAAAATAAACAAACAAATAAAAAAACAAACAAACAAAAAACACTGGAAAGCCAGTCATTTATTTTGAGTTGTGAGGCTTTTTGGCTTACAAGCAGCTCTGTAACAAGAGTTACTCTTAGAACAGTCATTACAAATAGTCTTCTACAGCCAACAGTCATTGCTTATGGCCATTGCACTCTTAGGAATCCCGAGCTTGTGCGCTTAGTTAATACTTGGACTGGAGACTGCCAGGGAACACTAGGCGCTGTAAGCTTTTTAACTTAAGGCTCCGATTGTGAAGATTGTAGCTACAGTCATTTAAACACAAGAGGAGATCAAAACTTTAAAAAAATAAACAAATAAACAATAAATGAATAAAAAATAAACAAACAAATAAAAAAACAAACAAACAAAAAACACTGGAAAGCCAGTCATTTATTTTGAGTTGTGAGGCTTTTTAGTTTACAAGCAGCTCTGTAACAAGAGTTACTCTTAGAACAGTCATTACAAATAGTCTTCTACAGCCAACAGTCATTGCTTATGGCCATTGCACTCTTAGGAATCCCGAGCTTGTGCGCTTAGTTAATACTTGGACTGGAGACTGCCAGGGAACACTAGGCGCTGTAAGCTTTTTAACTTAAGGCTCCGATTGTGAAGATTGTAGCTACAGTCATTTAAACACAAGAGGAGATCAAAACTTTTAAAAAATAAACAAATAAACAATAAATGAATAAAAAATAAACAAACAAATAAAAAAACAAACAAACAAAAAACACTGGAAAGCCAGTCATTTATTTTGAGTTGTGAGGCTTTTTGGCTTACAAGCAGCTCTGTAACAAGAGTTACTCTTAGAACAGTCATTACAAATTGTCTGCTACAGCCAACGGTTATTGCTTATGGCCATAGCACTGTTAGGAATCCCGAGCTTGTGCGCTTAGTTAATACTTGGACTGGAGACTGCCAGGGAACACTAAGCGCTGTAAGCTTTTTAACTTAAGGCTCCGATTGTGAAGATTGTAGCTACAATCATTTAAACACAAGAGGAGATCAAAACTTTAAAAAAATAAACAAATAAACAATAAATGAATAAAAAATAAACAAACAAATAAAAAAACAAACAGACAAAAAACACTGGAAAGCCAGTCATTTATTTTGAGTTGTGAGGCTTTTTGGCTTACAAGCAGCTCTGTAACAAGAGTTACTCTTAGAACAGTCATTACAAATTGTCTGCTACAGCCAACGGTTATTGCTTATGGCCATAGCACTGTTAGGAATCCCGAGCTTGTGCGCTTAGTTAATACTTGGACTGGAGACTGCCAGGGAACACTAAGCGCTGTAAGCTTTTTAACTTAAGGCTCCGATTGTGAAGATTGTAGCTACAATCATTTAAACACAAGAGGAGATCAAAACTTTAAAAAAATAAACAAATAAACAATAAATGAATAAAAAATAAACAAACAAATAAAAAAACAAACAAACAAAAAACACTGGAAAGCCAGTCATTTATTTTGAGTTGTGAGGCTTTTTGGCTTACAAGCAGCTCTGTAACAAGAGTTACTCTTAGAACAGTCATTACAAATAGTCTTCTACAGCCAACGGTTATTGCTTATGGCCATTGCACTCTTAGGAATCCCGAGCTTGTGCGCTTAGTTAATACTTGGACTGGAGACTGCCAGGGAACACTAGGCGCTGTAAGCTTTTTAACTTAAGACTCCGATTGTGAAGATTGTAGCTACAGTCATTTAAACACAAGAGGAGATCAAAACTTTAAAAAAATAAACAAATAAACAATAAATGAATAAAAAATAAACAAACAAATAAAAAAACAAACAAACAAAAAACACTGGAAAGCCAGTCATTTATTTTGAGTTGTGAGGCTTTTTAGTTTACAAGCAGCTCTGTAACAAGAGTTACTCTTAGAACAGTCATTACAAATAGTCTTCTACAGCCAACAGTCATTGCTTATGGCCATTGCACTCTTAGGAATCCCGAGCTTGTGCGCTTAGTTAATACTTGGACTGGAGACTGCCAGGAAACACTAGGCGCTGTAAGCTTTTTAACTTAAGGCTCCGATTGTGAAGATTGTAGCTACAGTCATTTAAACACAAGAGGAGATCAAAACTTTTAAAAAATAAACAAATAAACAATAAATGAATAAAAAATAAACAAACAAATAAAAAAACAAACAAACAAAAAACACTGGAAAGCCAGTCATTTATTTTGAGTTGTGAGGCTTTTTGGCTTACAAGCAGCTCTGTAACAAGAGTTACTCTTAGAACAGTCATTACAAATTGTCTGCTACAGCCAACGGTTATTGCTTATGGCCATAGCACTGTTAGGAATCCCGAGCTTGTGCGCTTAGTTAATACTTGGACTGGAGACTGCCAGGGAACACTAGGCGCTGTAAGCTTTTTAACTTAAGGCTCCGATTGTGAAGATTGTAGCTACAGTCATTTAAACACAAGAGGAGATCAAAACTTTTAAAAAATAAACAAATAAACAATAAATGAATAAAAAATAAACAAACAAATAAAAAAACAAACAAACAAAAAACACTGGAAAGCCAGTCATTTATTTTGAGTTGTGAGGCTTTTTGGCTTACAAGCAGCTCTGTAACAAGAGTTACTCTTAGAACAGTCATTACAAATTGTCTGCTACAGCCAACGGTTATTGCTTATGGCCATAGCACTGTTAGGAATCCCGAGCTTGTGCGCTTAGTTAATACTTGGACTGGAGACTGCCAGGGAACACTAGGCGCTGTAAGCTTTTTAACTTAAGGCTCCGATTGTGAAGATTGTAGCTACAGTCATTTAAACACAAGAGGAGATCAAAACTTTTAAAAAATAAACAAATAAACAATAAATGAATAAAAAATAAACAAACAAATAAAAAAACAAACAAACAAAAAACACTGGAAAGCCAGTCATTTATTTTGAGTTGTGAGGCTTTTTGGCTTACAAGCAGCTCTGTAACAAGAGTTACTCTTAGAACAGTCATTACAAATTGTCTGCTACAGCCAACGGTTATTGCTTATGGCCATAGCACTGTTAGGAATCCCGAGCTTGAATCTGATAGAGTGTGTTGGACTGGAGACTGCCAGGGAACACTAGGCGCTGTAAGCTTTTTAACTTAAGGCTCCGATTGTGAAGATTGTAGCTACGGTCATTTAAACACAAGAGGAGATCAAAACTTTTAAAAAATAAACAAATAAACAATAAATGAATAAAAAATAAACAAACAAATAAAAAAACAAACAAACAAAAAACACTGGAAAGCCAGTCATTTATTTTGAGTTGTGAGGCTTTTTGGCTTACAAGCAGCTCTGTAACAAGAGTTACTCTTAGAACAGTCATTACAAATTGTCTGCTACAGCCAACGGTTATTGCTTATGGCCATAGCACTGTTAGGAATCCCGAGCTTGTGCGCTTAGTTAATACTTGGACTGGAGACTGCCAGGGAACACTAAGCGCTGTAAGCTTTTTAACTTAAGGCTCCGATTATGAAGATTGTAGCTACAGTCATTTAAACACAAGAGGAGATCAAAACTTTAAAAAAATAAACAAATAAACAATAAATGAATAAAAAATAAACAAACAAATAAAAAAACAAATAAACAAAAAACACTGGAAAGCCAGTCATTTATTTTGAGTTGTGAGGCTTTTTGGCTTACAAGCAGCTCTGTAACAAGAGTTACTCTTAGAACAGTCATTACAAATAGTCTTCTACAGCCAACGGTTATTGCTTATGGCCATTGCACTCTTAGGAATCCCGAGCTTGTGCGCTTAGTTAATACTTGGACTGGAGACTGCCAGGGAACACTAGGCGCTGTAAGCTTTTTAACTTAAGACTCCGATTGTGAAGATTGTAGCTACAGTCATTTAAACACAAGAGGAGATCAAAACTTTAAAAAAATAAACAAATAAACAATAAATGAATAAAAAATAAACAAACAAATAAAAAAACAAACAAACAAAAAACACTGGAAAGCCAGTCATTTATTTTGAGTTGTGAGGCTTTTTAGTTTACAAGCAGCTCTGTAACAAGAGTTACTCTTAGAACAGTCATTACAAATAGTCTTCTACAGCCAACAGTCATTGCTTATGGCCATTGCACTCTTAGGAATCCCGAGCTTGTGCGCTTAGTTAATACTTGGACTGGAGACTGCCAGGGAACACTAGGCGCTGTAAGCTTTTTAACTTAAGGCTCCGATTGTGAAGATTGTAGCTACAGTCATTTAAACACAAGAGGAGATCAAAACTTTTAAAAAATAAACAAATAAACAATAAATGAATAAAAAATAAACAAACAAATAAAAAAACAAACAAACAAAAAACACTGGAAAGCCAGTCATTTATTTTGAGTTGTGAGGCTTTTTGGCTTACAAGCAGCTCTGTAACAAGAGTTACTCTTAGAACAGTCATTACAAATTGTCTGCTACAGCCAACGGTTATTGCTTATGGCCATAGCACTGTTAGGAATCCCGAGCTTGTGCGCGTAGTTAATACTTGGACTGGAGACTGCCAGGGAACACTAGGCGCTGTAAGCTTTTTAACTTAAGGCTCCGATTGTGAAGATTGTAGCTACAGTCATTTAAACACAAGAGGAGATCAAAACTTTAAAAAAATAAACAAATAAACAATAAATGAATAAAAAATAAACAAACAAATAAAAAAACAAACAAACAAAAAACACTGGAAAGCCAGTCATTTATTTTGAGTTGTGAGGCTTTTTGGCTTACAAGCAGCTCTGTAACAAGAGTTACTCTTAGAACAGTCATTACAAATTGTCTGCTACAGCCAACGGTTATTGCTTATGGCCATAGCACTGTTAGGAATCCCGAGCTTGTGCGCTTAGTTAATACTTGGACTGGAGACTGCCAGGGAACACTAAGCGCTGTAAGCTTTTTAACTTAAGGCTCCGATTATGAAGATTGTAGCTACAGTCATTTAAACACAAGAGGAGATCAAAACTTTAAAAAAATAAACAAATAAACAATAAATGAATAAAAAATAAACAAACAAATAAAAAAACAAATAAACAAAAAACACTGGAAAGCCAGTCATTTATTTTGAGTTGTGAGGCTTTTTGGCTTACAAGCAGCTCTGTAACAAGAGTTACTCTTAGAACAGTCATTACAAATAGTCTTCTACAGCCAACGGTTATTGCTTATGGCCATTGCACTCCTAGGAATCCCGAGCTTGTGCGCTTAGTTAATACTTGGACTGGAGACTGCCAGGGAACACTAGGCGCTGTAAGCTTTTTAACTTAAGACTCCGATTGTGAAGATTGTAGCTACAGTCATTTAAACACAAGAGGAGATCAAAACTTTAAAAAAATAAACAAATAAACAATAAATGAATAAAAAATAAACAAACAAATAAAAAAACAAACAAACAAAAAACACTGGAAAGCCAGTCATTTATTTTGAGTTGTGAGGCTTTTTAGTTTACAAGCAGCTCTGTAACAAGAGTTACTCTTAGAACAGTCATTACAAATAGTCTTCTACAGCCAACAGTCATTGCTTATGGCCATTGCACTCTTAGGAATCCCGAGCTTGTGCGCTTAGTTAATACTTGGACTGGAGACTGCCAGGGAACACTAGGCGCTGTAAGCTTTTTAACTTAAGGCTCCGATTGTGAAGATTGTAGCTACAGTCATTTAAACACAAGAGGAGATCAAAACTTTTAAAAAATAAACAAATAAACAATAAATGAATAAAAAATAAACAAACAAATAAAAAAACAAACAAACAAAAAACACTGGAAAGCCAGTCATTTATTTTGAGTTGTGAGGCTTTTTGGCTTACAAGCAGCTCTGTAACAAGAGTTACTCTTAGAACAGTCATTACAAATTGTCTGCTACAGCCAACGGTTATTGCTTATGGCCATAGCACTGTTAGGAATCCCGAGCTTGTGCGCTTAGTTAATACTTGGACTGGAGACTGCCAGGGAACACTAAGCGCTGTAAGCTTTTTAACTTAAGGCTCCGATTATGAAGATTGTAGCTACAGTCATTTAAACACAAGAGGAGATCAAAACTTTAAAAAAATAAACAAATAAACAATAAATGAATAAAAAATAAACAAACAAATAAAAAAACAAACAAACAAAAAACACTGGAAAGCCAGTCATTTATTTTGAGTTGTGAGGCTTTTTGGCTTACAAGCAGCTCTGTAACAAGAGTTACTCTTAGAACAGTCATTACAAATAGTCTTCTACAGCCAACAGTCATTGCTTATGGCCATTGCACTCTTAGGAATCCCGAGCTTGTGCGCTTAGTTAATACTTGGACTGGAGACTGCCAGGGAACACTAGGCGCTGTAAGCTTTTTAACTTAAGGCTCCGATTGTGAAGATTGTAGCTACAGTCATTTAAACACAAGAGGAGATCAAAACTTTAAAAAAATAAACAAATAAACAATAAATGAATAAAAAATAAACAAACAAATAAAAAAACAAACAAACAAAAAACACTGGAAAGCCAGTCATTTATTTTGAGTTGTGAGGCTTTTTGGCTTACAAGCAGCTCTGTAACAAGAGTTACTCTTAGAACAGTCATTACAAATAGTCTTCTACAGCCAACAGTCATTGCTTATGGCCATTGCACTCTTAGGAATCCCGAGCTTGTGCGCTTAGTTAATACTTGGACTGGAGACTGCCAGGGAACACTAGGCGCTGTAAGCTTTTTAACTTAAGGCTCCGATTGTGAAGATTGTAGCTACAGTCATTTAAACACAAGAGGAGATCAAAACTTTAAAAAAATAAACAAATAAACAATAAATGAATAAAAAATAAACAAACAAATAAAAAAACAAACAAACAAAAAACACTGGAAAGCCAGTCATTTATTTTGAGTTGTGAGGCTTTTTAGTTTACAAGCAGCTCTGTAACAAGAGTTACTCTTAGAACAGTCATTACAAATAGTCTTCTACAGCCAACAGTCATTGCTTATGGCCATTGCACTCTTAGGAATCCCGAGCTTGTGCGCTTAGTTAATACTTGGACTGGAGACTGCCAGGGAACACTAGGCGCTGTAAGCTTTTTAACTTAAGGCTCCGATTGTGAAGATTGTAGCTACAGTCATTTAAACACAAGAGGAGATCAAAACTTTTAAAAAATAAACAAATAAACAATAAATGAATAAAAAATAAACAAACAAATAAAAAAACAAACAAACAAAAAACACTGGAAAGCCAGTCATTTATTTTGAGTTGTGAGGCTTTTTGGCTTACAAGCAGCTCTGTAACAAGAGTTACTCTTAGAACAGTCATTACAAATTGTCTGCTACAGCCAACGGTTATTGCTTATGGCCATAGCACTGTTAGGAATCCCGAGCTTGTGCGCTTAGTTAATACTTGGACTGGAGACTGCCAGGGAACACTAGGCGCTGTAAGCTTTTTAACTTAAGGCTCCGATTGTGAAGATTGTAGCTACAGTCATTTAAACACAAGAGGAGATCAAAACTTTTAAAAAATAAACAAATAAACAATAAATGAATAAAAAATAAACAAACAAATAAAAAAACAAACAAACAAAAAACACTGGAAAGCCAGTCATTTATTTTGAGTTGTGAGGCTTTTTGGCTTACAAGCAGCTCTGTAACAAGAGTTACTCTTAGAACAGTCATTACAAATTGTCTGCTACAGCCAACGGTTATTGCTTATGGCCATAGCACTGTTAGGAATCCCGAGCTTGTGCGCTTAGTTAATACTTGGACTGGAGACTGCCAGGGAACACTAGGCGCTGTAAGCTTTTTAACTTAAGGCTCCGATTGTGAAGATTGTAGCTACAGTCATTTAAACACAAGAGGAGATCAAAACTTTTAAAAAATAAACAAATAAACAATAAATGAATAAAAAATAAACAAACAAATAAAAAAACAAACAAACAAAAAACACTGGAAAGCCAGTCATTTATTTTGAGTTGTGAGGCTTTTTGGCTTACAAGCAGCTCTGTAACAAGAGTTACTCTTAGAACAGTCATTACAAATTGTCTGCTACAGCCAACGGTTATTGCTTATGGCCATAGCACTGTTAGGAATCCCGAGCTTGTGCGCTTAGTTAATACTTGGACTGGAGACTGCCAGGGAACACTAAGCGCTGTAAGCTTTTTAACTTAAGGCTCCGATTGTGAAGATTGTAGCTACAGTCATTTAAACACAAGAGGAGATCAAAACTTTAAAAAAATAAACAAATAAACAATAAATGAATAAAAAATAAACAAACAAATAAAAAAACAAACAAACAAAAAACACTGGAAAGCCAGTCATTTATTTTGAGTTGTGAGGCTTTTTGGCTTACAAGCAGCTCTGTAACAAGAGTTACTCTTAGAACAGTCATTACAAATTGTCTGCTACAGCCAACGGTTATTGCTTATGGCCATAGCACTGTTAGGAATCCCGAGCTTGTGCGCTTAGTTAATACTTGGACTGGAGACTGCCAGGGAACACTAGGCGCTGTAAGCTTTTTAACTTAAGGCTCCGATTGTGAAGATTGTAGCTACGGTCATTTAAACACAAGAGGAGATCAAAACTTTTAAAAAATAAACAAATAAACAATAAATGAATAAAAAATAAACAAACAAATAAAAAAACAAACAAACAAAAAACACTGGAAAGCCAGTCATTTATTTTGAGTTGTGAGGCTTTTTGGCTTACAAGCAGCTCTGTAACAAGAGTTACTCTTAGAACAGTCATTACAAATAGTCTTCTACAGCCAACAGTCATTGCTTATGGCCATTGCACTCTTAGGAATCCCGAGCTTGTGCGCTTAGTTAATACTTGGACTGGAGACTGCCAGGGAACACTAGGCGCTGTAAGCTTTTTAACTTAAGGCTCCGATTGTGAAGATTGTAGCTACAGTCATTTAAACACAAGAGGAGATCAAAACTTTAAAAAAATAAACAAATAAACAATAAATGAATAAAAAATAAACAAACAAATAAAAAAACAAATAAACAAAAAACACTGGAAAGCCAGTCATTTATTTTGAGTTGTGAGGCTTTTTGGCTTACAAGCAGCTCTGTAACAAGAGTTACTCTTAGAACAGTCATTACAAATTGTCTGCTACAGCCAACGGTTATTGCTTATGGCCATAGCACTGTTAGGAATCCCGAGCTTGTGCGCTTAGTTAATACTTGGACTGGAGACTGCCAGGGAACACTAAGCGCTGTAAGCTTTTTAACTTAAGGCTCCGATTATGAAGATCGTAGCTACAGTCATTTAAACACAAGAGGAGATCAAAACTTTAAAAAAATAAACAAATAAACAATAAATGAATAAAAAATAAACAAACAAATAAAAAAACAAATAAACAAAAAACACTGGAAAGCCAGTCATTTATTTTGAGTTGTGAGGCTTTTTGGCTTACAAGCAGCTCTGTAACAAGAGTTACTCTTAGAACAGTCATTACAAATTGTCTGCTACAGCCAACGGTTATTGCTTATGGCCATAGCACTGTTAGGAATCCCGAGCTTGTGCGCTTAGTTAATACTTGGACTGGAGACTGCCAGGGAACACTAGGCGCTGTAAGCTTTTTAACTTAAGGCTCCGATTGTGAAGATTGTAGCTACGGTCATTTAAACACAAGAGGAGATCAAAACTTTTAAAAAATAAACAAATAAACAATAAATGAATAAAAAATAAACAAACAAATAAAAAAACAAACAAACAAAAAACACTGGAAAGCCAGTCATTTATTTTGAGTTGTGAGGCTTTTTGGCTTACAAGCAGCTCTGTAACAAGAGTTACTCTTAGAACAGTCATTACAAATAGTCTTCTACAGCCAACAGTCATTGCTTATGGCCATTGCACTCTTAGGAATCCCGAGCTTGTGCGCTTAGTTAATACTTGGACTGGAGACTGCCAGGGAACACTAGGCGCTGTAAGCTTTTTAACTTAAGGCTCCGATTGTGAAGATTGTAGCTACAGTCATTTAAACACAAGAGGAGATCAAAACTTTAAAAAAATAAACAAATAAACAATAAATGAATAAAAAATAAACAAACAAATAAAAAAACAAACAAACAAAAAACACTGGAAAGCCAGTCATTTATTTTGAGTTGTGAGGCTTTTTGGCTTACAAGCAGCTCTGTAACAAGAGTTACTCTTAGAACAGTCATTACAAATTGTCTGCTACAGCCAACGGTTATTGCTTATGGCCATAGCACTGTTAGGAATCCCGAGCTTGTGCGCTTAGTTAATACTTGGACTGGAGACTGCCAGGGAACACTAAGCGCTGTAAGCTTTTTAACTTAAGGCTCCGATTATGAAGATTGTAGCTACAGTCATTTAAACACAAGAGGAGATCAAAACTTTAAAAAAATAAACAAATAAACAATAAATGAATAAAAAATAAACAAACAAATAAAAAAACAAACAAACAAAAAACACTGGAAAGCCAGTCATTTATTTTGAGTTGTGAGGCTTTTTGGCTTACAAGCAGCTCTGTAACAAGAGTTACTCTTAGAACAGTCATTACAAATAGTCTTCTACAGCCAACAGTCATTGCTTATGGCCATTGCACTCTTAGGAATCCCGAGCTTGTGCGCTTAGTTAATACTTGGACTGGAGACTGCCAGGGAACACTAGGCGCTGTAAGCTTTTTAACTTAAGGCTCCGATTGTGAAGATTGTAGCTACAGTCATTTAAACACAAGAGGAGATCAAAACTTTTAAAAAATAAACAAATAAACAATAAATGAATAAAAAATAAACAAACAAATAAAAAAACAAACAAACAAAAAACACTGGAAAGCCAGTCATTTATTTTGAGTTGTGAGGCTTTTTGGCTTACAAGCAGCTCTGTAACAAGAGTTACTCTTAGAACAGTCATTACAAATTGTCTGCTACAGCCAACGGTTATTGCTTATGGCCATAGCACTGTTAGGAATCCCGAGCTTGTGCGCTTAGTTAATACTTGGACTGGAGACTGCCAGGGAACACTAGGCGCTGTAAGCTTTTTAACTTAAGGCTCCGATTGTGAAGATTGTAGCTACAGTCATTTAAACACAAGAGGAGATCAAAACTTTAAAAAAATAAACAAATAAACATTAAATGAATAAAAAATAAACAAACAAATAAAAAAACAAACAAACAAAAAACACTGGAAAGCCAGTCATTTATTTTGAGTTGTGAGGCTTTTTAGTTTACAAGCAGCTCTGTAACAAGAGTTACTCTTAGAACAGTCATTACAAATAGTCTTCTACAGCCAACAGTCATTGCTTATGGCCATTGCACTCTTAGGAATCCCGAGCTTGTGCGCTTAGTTAATACTTGGACTGGAGACTGCCAGGGAACACTAGGCGCTGTAAGCTTTTTAACTTAAGGCTCCGATTGTGAAGATTGTAGCTACAGTCATTTAAACACAAGAGGAGATCAAAACTTTTAAAAAATAAACAAATAAACAATAAATGAATAAAAAATAAACAAACAAATAAAAAAACAAACAAACAAAAAACACTGGAAAGCCAGTCATTTATTTTGAGTTGTGAGGCTTTTTGGCTTACAAGCAGCTCTGTAACAAGAGTTACTCTTAGAACAGTCATTACAAATTGTCTGCTACAGCCAACGGTTATTGCTTATGGCCATAGCACTGTTAGGAATCCCGAGCTTGTGCGCTTAGTTAATACTTGGACTGGAGACTGCCAGGGAACACTAAGCGCTGTAAGCTTTTTAACTTAAGGCTCCGATTGTGAAGATTGTAGCTACAGTCATTTAAACACAAGAGGAGATCAAAACTTTAAAAAAATAAACAAATAAACAATAAATGAATAAAAAATAAACAAACAAATAAAAAAACAAACAAACAAAAAACACTGGAAAGCCAGTCATTTATTTTGAGTTGTGAGGCTTTTTAGTTTACAAGCAGCTCTGTAACAAGAGTTACTCTTAGAACAGTCATTACAAATAGTCTTCTACAGCCAACAGTCATTGCTTATGGCCATTGCACTCTTAGGAATCCCGAGCTTGTGCGCTTAGTTAATACTTGGACTGGAGACTGCCAGGGAACACTAGGCGCTGTAAGCTTTTTAACTTAAGGCTCCGATTGTGAAGATTGTAGCTACAGTCATTTAAACACAAGAGGAGATCAAAACTTTTAAAAAATAAACAAATAAACAATAAATGAATAAAAAATAAACAAACAAATAAAAAAACAAACAAACAAAAAACACTGGAAAGCCAGTCATTTATTTTGAGTTGTGAGGCTTTTTGGCTTACAAGCAGCTCTGTAACAAGAGTTACTCTTAGAACAGTCATTACAAATTGTCTGCTACAGCCAACGGTTATTGCTTATGGCCATAGCACTGTTAGGAATCCCGAGCTTGTGCGCTTAGTTAATACTTGGACTGGAGACTGCCAGGGAACACTAAGCGCTGTAAGCTTTTTAACTTAAGGCTCCGATTGTGAAGATTGTAGCTACAGTCATTTAAACACAAGAGGAGATCAAAACTTTAAAAAAATAAACAAATAAACAATAAATGAATAAAAAATAAACAAACAAATAAAAAAACAAACAAACAAAAAACACTGGAAAGCCAGTCATTTATTTTGAGTTGTGAGGCTTTTTGGCTTACAAGCAGCTCTGTAACAAGAGTTACTCTTAGAACAGTCATTACAAATAGTCTTCTACAGCCAACAGTCATTGCTTATGGCCATTGCACTCTTAGGAATCCCGAGCTTGTGCGCTTAGTTAATACTTGGACTGGAGACTGCCAGGGAACACTAGGCGCTGTAAGCTTTTTAACTTAAGGCTCCGATTGTGAAGATTGTAGCTACAGTCATTTAAACACGAGGAGATCAAAACTTTAAAAAAATAAACAAATAAACAATAAATGAATAAAAAATAAACAAACAAATAAAAAAACAAACAAACAAAAAACACTGGAAAGCCAGTCATTTATTTTGAGTTGTGAGGCTTTTTAGTTTACAAGCAGCTCTGTAACAAGAGTTACTCTTAGAACAGTCATTACAAATAGTCTTCTACAGCCAACAGTCATTGCTTATGGCCATTGCACTCTTAGGAATCCCGAGCTTGTGCGCTTAGTTAATACTTGGACTGGAGACTGCCAGGGAACACTAGGCGCTGTAAGCTTTTTAACTTAAGGCTCCGATTGTGAAGATTGTAGCTACAGTCATTTAAACACAAGAGGAGATCAAAACTTTTAAAAAATAAACAAATAAACAATAAATGAATAAAAAATAAACAAACAAATAAAAAAACAAACAAACAAAAAACACTGGAAAGCCAGTCATTTATTTTGAGTTGTGAGGCTTTTTGGCTTACAAGCAGCTCTGTAACAAGAGTTACTCTTAGAACAGTCATTACAAATTGTCTGCTACAGCCAACGGTTATTGCTTATGGCCATAGCACTGTTAGGAATCCCGAGCTTGTGCGCTTAGTTAATACTTGGACTGGAGACTGCCAGGGAACACTAGGCGCTGTAAGCTTTTTAACTTAAGGCTCCGATTGTGAAGATTGTAGCTACAGTCATTTAAACACAAGAGGAGATCAAAACTTTAAAAAAATAAACAAATAAACAATAAATGAATAAAAAATAAACAAACAAATAAAAAAACAAACAAACAAAAAACACTGGAAAGCCAGTCATTTATTTTGAGTTGTGAGGCTTTTTAGTTTACAAGCAGCTCTGTAACAAGAGTTACTCTTAGAACAGTCATTACAAATAGTCTTCTACAGCCAACAGTCATTGCTTATGGCCATTGCACTCTTAGGAATCCCGAGCTTGTGCGCTTAGTTAATACTTGGACTGGAGACTGCCAGGGAACACTAGGCGCTGTAAGCTTTTTAACTTAAGGCTCCGATTGTGAAGATTGTAGCTACAGTCATTTAAACACAAGAGGAGATCAAAACTTTTAAAAAATAAACAAATAAACAATAAATGAATAAAAAATAAACAAACAAATAAAAAAACAAACAAACAAAAAACACTGGAAAGCCAGTCATTTATTTTGAGTTGTGAGGCTTTTTGGCTTACAAGCAGCTCTGTAACAAGAGTTACTCTTAGAACAGTCATTACAAATTGTCTGCTACAGCCAACGGTTATTGCTTATGGCCATAGCACTGTTAGGAATCCCGAGCTTGTGCGCTTAGTTAATACTTGGACTGGAGACTGCCAGGGAACACTAAGCGCTGTAAGCTTTTTAACTTAAGGCTCCGATTGTGAAGATTGTAGCTACAGTCATTTAAACACAAGAGGAGATCAAAACTTTAAAAAAATAAACAAATAAACAATAAATGAATAAAAAATAAACAAACAAATAAAAAAACAAATAAACAAAAAACACTGGAAAGCCAGTCATTTATTTTGAGTTGTGAGGCTTTTTGGCTTACAAGCAGCTCTGTAACAAGAGTTACTCTTAGAACAGTCATTACAAATTGTCTGCTACAGCCAACGGTTATTGCTTATGGCCATAGCACTGTTAGGAATCCCGAGCTTGTGCGCTTAGTTAATACTTGGACTGGAGACTGCCAGGGAACACTAGGCGCTGTAAGCTTTTTAACTTAAGGCTCCGATTGTGAAGATTGTAGCTACGGTCATTTAAACACAAGAGGAGATCAAAACTTTAAAAAAATAAACAAATAAACAATAAATGAATAAAAAATAAACAAACAAATAAAAAAACAAACAAACAAAAAACACTGGAAAGCCAGTCATTTATTTTGAGTTGTGAGGCTTTTTGGCTTACAAGCAGCTCTGTAACAAGAGTTACTCTTAGAACAGTCATTACAAATTGTCTGCTACAGCCAACGGTTATTGCTTATGGCCATAGCACTGTTAGGAATCCCGAGCTTGTGCGCTTAGTTAATACTTGGACTGGAGACTGCCAGGGAACACTAGGCGCTGTAAGCTTTTTAACTTAAGGCTCCGATTGTGAAGATTGTAGCTACGGTCATTTAAACACAAGAGGAGATCAAAACTTTTAAAAAATAAACAAATAAACAATAAATGAATAAAAAATAAACAAACAAATAAAAAAACAAACAAACAAAAAACACTGGAAAGCCAGTCATTTATTTTGAGTTGTGAGGCTTTTTGGCTTACAAGCAGCTCTGTAACAAGAGTTACTCTTAGAACAGTCATTACAAATTGTCTGCTACAGCCAACGGTTATTGCTTATGGCCATAGCACTGTTAGGAATCCCGAGCTTGTGCGCTTAGTTAATACTTGGACTGGAGACTGCCAGGGAACACTAGGCGCTGTAAGCTTTTTAACTTAAGGCTCCGATTGTGAAGATTGTAGCTACAGTCATTTAAACACAAGAGGAGATCAAAACTTTAAAAAAATAAACAAATAAACAATAAATGAATAAAAAATAAACAAACAAATAAAAAAACAAACAAACAAAAAACACTGGAAAGCCAGTCATTTATTTTGAGTTGTGAGGCTTTTTGGCTTACAAGCAGCTCTGTAACAAGAGTTACTCTTAGAACAGTCATTACAAATTGTCTGCTACAGCCAACGGTTATTGCTTATGGCCATAGCACTGTTAGGAATCCCGAGCTTGTGCGCTTAGTTAATACTTGGACTGGAGACTGCCAGGGAACACTAGGCGCTGTAAGCTTTTTAACTTAAGGCTCCGATTGTGAAGATTGTAGCTACGGTCATTTAAACACAAGAGGAGATCAAAACTTTTAAAAAATAAACAAATAAACAATAAATGAATAAAAAATAAACAAACAAATAAAAAAACAAACAAACAAAAAACACTGGAAAGCCAGTCATTTATTTTGAGTTGTGAGGCTTTTTGGCTTACAAGCAGCTCTGTAACAAGAGTTACTCTTAGAACAGTCATTACAAATTGTCTGCTACAGCCAACGGTTATTGCTTATGGCCATAGCACTGTTAGGAATCCCGAGCTTGTGCGCTTAGTTAATACTTGGACTGGAGACTGCCAGGGAACACTAGGCGCTGTAAGCTTTTTAACTTAAGGCTCCGATTGTGAAGATTGTAGCTACAGTCATTTAAACACAAGAGGAGATCAAAACTTTTAAAAAATAAACAAATAAACAATAAATGAATAAAAAATAAACAAACAAATAAAAAAACAAACAAACAAAAAACACTGGAAAGCCAGTCATTTATTTTGAGTTGTGAGGCTTTTTGGCTTACAAGCAGCTCTGTAACAAGAGTTACTCTTAGAACAGTCATTACAAATTGTCTGCTACAGCCAACGGTTATTGCTTATGGCCATAGCACTGTTAGGAATCCCGAGCTTGTGCGCTTAGTTAATACTTGGACTGGAGACTGCCAGGGAACACTAGGCGCTGTAAGCTTTTTAACTTAAGGCTCCGATTGTGAAGATTGTAGCTACAGTCATTTAAACACAAGAGGAGATCAAAACTTTAAAAAAATAAACAAATAAACAATAAATGAATAAAAAATAAACAAACAAATAAAAAAACAAACAAACAAAAAACACTGGAAAGCCAGTCATTTATTTTGAGTTGTGAGGCTTTTTAGTTTACAAGCAGCTCTGTAACAAGAGTTACTCTTAGAACAGTCATTACAAATAGTCTTCTACAGCCAACAGTCATTGCTTATGGCCATTGCACTCTTAGGAATCCCGAGCTTGTGCGCTTAGTTAATACTTGGACTGGAGACTGCCAGGGAACACTAGGCGCTGTAAGCTTTTTAACTTAAGGCTCCGATTGTGAAGATTGTAGCTACAGTCATTTAAACACAAGAGGAGATCAAAACTTTTAAAAAATAAACAAATAAACAATAAATGAATAAAAAATAAACAAACAAATAAAAAAACAAACAAACAAAAAACACTGGAAAGCCAGTCATTTATTTTGAGTTGTGAGGCTTTTTGGCTTACAAGCAGCTCTGTAACAAGAGTTACTCTTAGAACAGTCATTACAAATTGTCTGCTACAGCCAACGGTTATTGCTTATGGCCATAGCACTGTTAGGAATCCCGAGCTTGTGCGCTTAGTTAATACTTGGACTGGAGACTGCCAGGGAACACTAGGCGCTGTAAGCTTTTTAACTTAAGGCTCCGATTGTGAAGATTGTAGCTACAGTCATTTAAACACAAGAGGAGATCAAAACTTTAAAAAAATAAACAAATAAACAATAAATGAATAAAAAATAAACAAACAAATAAAAAAACAAACAAACAAAAAACACTGGAAAGCCAGTCATTTATTTTGAGTTGTGAGGCTTTTTAGTTTACAAGCAGCTCTGTAACAAGAGTTACTCTTAGAACAGTCATTACAAATAGTCTTCTACAGCCAACAGTCATTGCTTATGGCCATTGCACTCTTAGGAATCCCGAGCTTGTGCGCTTAGTTAATACTTGGACTGGAGACTGCCAGGGAACACTAGGCGCTGTAAGCTTTTTAACTTAAGGCTCCGATTGTGAAGATTGTAGCTACAGTCATTTAAACACAAGAGGAGATCAAAACTTTTAAAAAATAAACAAATAAACAATAAATGAATAAAAAATAAACAAACAAATAAAAAAACAAACAAACAAAAAACACTGGAAAGCCAGTCATTTATTTTGAGTTGTGAGGCTTTTTGGCTTACAAGCAGCTCTGTAACAAGAGTTACTCTTAGAACAGTCATTACAAATTGTCTGCTACAGCCAACGGTTATTGCTTATGGCCATAGCACTGTTAGGAATCCCGAGCTTGTGCGCTTAGTTAATACTTGGACTGGAGACTGCCAGGGAACACTAAGCGCTGTAAGCTTTTTAACTTAAGGCTCCGATTGTGAAGATTGTAGCTACAGTCATTTAAACACAAGAGGAGATCAAAACTTTAAAAAAATAAACAAATAAACAATAAATGAATAAAAAATAAACAAACAAATAAAAAAACAAATAAACAAAAAACACTGGAAAGCCAGTCATTTATTTTGAGTTGTGAGGCTTTTTGGCTTACAAGCAGCTCTGTAACAAGAGTTACTCTTAGAACAGTCATTACAAATTGTCTGCTACAGCCAACGGTTATTGCTTATGGCCATAGCACTGTTAGGAATCCCGAGCTTGTGCGCTTAGTTAATACTTGGACTGGAGACTGCCAGGGAACACTAGGCGCTGTAAGCTTTTTAACTTAAGGCTCCGATTGTGAAGATTGTAGCTACGGTCATTTAAACACAAGAGGAGATCAAAACTTTTAAAAAATAAACAAATAAACAATAAATGAATAAAAAATAAACAAACAAATAAAAAAACAAACAAACAAAAAACACTGGAAAGCCAGTCATTTATTTTGAGTTGTGAGGCTTTTTGGCTTACAAGCAGCTCTGTAACAAGAGTTACTCTTAGAACAGTCATTACAAATTGTCTGCTACAGCCAACGGTTATTGCTTATGGCCATAGCACTGTTAGGAATCCCGAGCTTGTGCGCTTAGTTAATACTTGGACTGGAGACTGCCAGGGAACACTAAGCGCTGTAAGCTTTTTAACTTAAGGCTCCGATTGTGAAGATTGTAGCTACAGTCATTTAAACACAAGAGGAGATCAAAACTTTAAAAAAATAAACAAATAAACAATAAATGAATAAAAAATAAACAAACAAATAAAAAAAAACAAATAAACAAAAAACACTGGAAAGCCAGTCATTTATTTTGAGTTGTGAGGCTTTTTGGCTTACAAGCAGCTCTGTAACAAGAGTTACTCTTAGAACAGTCATTACAAATAGTCTTCTACAGCCAACAGTCATTGCTTATGGCCATTGCACTCTTAGGAATCCCGAGCTTGTGCGCTTAGTTAATACTTGGACTGGAGACTGCCAGGGAACACTAGGCGCTGTAAGCTTTTTAACTTAAGGCTCCGATTGTGAAGATTGTAGCTACAGTCATTTAAACACAAGAGGAGATCAAAACTTTTAAAAAATAAACAAATAAACAATAAATGAATAAAAAATAAACAAACAAATAAAAAAACAAACAAACAAAAAACACTGGAAAGCCAGTCATTTATTTTGAGTTGTGAGGCTTTTTGGCTTACAAGCAGCTCTGTAACAAGAGTTACTCTTAGAACAGTCATTACAAATTGTCTGCTACAGCCAACGGTTATTGCTTATGGCCATAGCACTGTTAGGAATCCCGAGCTTGTGCGCTTAGTTAATACTTGGACTGGAGACTGCCAGGGAACACTAGGCGCTGTAAGCTTTTTAACTTAAGGCTCCGATTGTGAAGATTGTAGCTACAGTCATTTAAACACAAGAGGAGATCAAAACTTTTAAAAAATAAACAAATAAACAATAAATGAATAAAAAATAAACAAACAAATAAAAAAACAAACAAACAAAAAACACTGGAAAGCCAGTCATTTATTTTGAGTTGTGAGGCTTTTTGGCTTACAAGCAGCTCTGTAACAAGAGTTACTCTTAGAACAGTCATTACAAATTGTCTGCTACAGCCAACGGTTATTGCTTATGGCCATAGCACTGTTAGGAATCCCGAGCTTGTGCGCTTAGTTAATACTTGGACTGGAGACTGCCAGGGAACACTAAGCGCTGTAAGCTTTTTAACTTAAGGCTCCGATTGTGAAGATTGTAGCTACGGTCATTTAAACACAAGAGGAGATCAAAACTTTTAAAAAATAAACAAATAAACAATAAATGAATAAAAAATAAACAAACAAATAAAAAAACAAACAAACAAAAAACACTGGAAAGCCAGTCATTTATTTTGAGTTGTGAGGCTTTTTGGCTTACAAGCAGCTCTGTAACAAGAGTTACTCTTAGAACAGTCATTACAAATTGTCTGCTACAGCCAACGGTTATTGCTTATGGCCATAGCACTGTTAGGAATCCCGAGCTTGTGCGCTTAGTTAATACTTGGACTGGAGACTGCCAGGGAACACTAAGCGCTGTAAGCTTTTTAACTTAAGGCTCCGATTGTGAAGATTGTAGCTACAGTCATTTAAACACAAGAGGAGATCAAAACTTTAAAAAAATAAACAAATAAACAATAAATGAATAAAAAATAAACAAACAAATAAAAAAACAAACAAACAAAAAACACTGGAAAGCCAGTCATTTATTTTGAGTTGTGAGGCTTTTTGGCTTACAAGCAGCTCTGTAACAAGAGTTACTCTTAGAACAGTCATTACAAATTGTCTGCTACAGCCAACGGTTATTGCTTATGGCCATAGCACTGTTAGGAATCCCGAGCTTGTGCGCTTAGTTAATACTTGGACTGGAGACTGCCAGGGAACACTAGGCGCTGTAAGCTTTTTAACTTAAGGCTCCGATTGTGAAGATTGTAGCTACGGTCATTTAAACACAAGAGGAGATCAAAACTTTTAAAAAATAAACAAATAAACAATAAATGAATAAAAAATAAACAAACAAATAAAAAAACAAACAAACAAAAAACACTGGAAAGCCAGTCATTTATTTTGAGTTGTGAGGCTTTTTGGCTTACAAGCAGCTCTGTAACAAGAGTTACTCTTAGAACAGTCATTACAAATAGTCTTCTACAGCCAACAGTCATTGCTTATGGCCATTGCACTCTTAGGAATCCCGAGCTTGTGCGCTTAGTTAATACTTGGACTGGAGACTGCCAGGGAACACTAGGCGCTGTAAGCTTTTTAACTTAAGGCTCCGATTGTGAAGATTGTAGCTACAGTCATTTAAACACGAGGAGATCAAAACTTTAAAAAAATAAACAAATAAACAATAAATGAATAAAAAATAAACAAACAAATAAAAAAACAAACAAACAAAAAACACTGGAAAGCCAGTCATTTATTTTGAGTTGTGAGGCTTTTTAGTTTACAAGCAGCTCTGTAACAAGAGTTACTCTTAGAACAGTCATTACAAATAGTCTTCTACAGCCAACAGTCATTGCTTATGGCCATTGCACTCTTAGGAATCCCGAGCTTGTGCGCTTAGTTAATACTTGGACTGGAGACTGCCAGGGAACACTAGGCGCTGTAAGCTTTTTAACTTAAGGCTCCGATTGTGAAGATTGTAGCTACAGTCATTTAAACACAAGAGGAGATCAAAACTTTTAAAAAATAAACAAATAAACAATAAATGAATAAAAAATAAACAAACAAATAAAAAAACAAACAAACAAAAAACACTGGAAAGCCAGTCATTTATTTTGAGTTGTGAGGCTTTTTGGCTTACAAGCAGCTCTGTAACAAGAGTTACTCTTAGAACAGTCATTACAAATTGTCTGCTACAGCCAACGGTTATTGCTTATGGCCATAGCACTGTTAGGAATCCCGAGCTTGTGCGCTTAGTTAATACTTGGACTGGAGACTGCCAGGGAACACTAAGCGCTGTAAGCTTTTTAACTTAAGGCTCCGATTGTGAAGATTGTAGCTACAGTCATTTAAACACAAGAGGAGATCAAAACTTTAAAAAAATAAACAAATAAACAATAAATGAATAAAAAATAAACAAACAAATAAAAAAACAAATAAACAAAAAACACTGGAAAGCCAGTCATTTATTTTGAGTTGTGAGGCTTTTTGGCTTACAAGCAGCTCTGTAACAAGAGTTACTCTTAGAACAGTCATTACAAATTGTCTGCTACAGCCAACGGTTATTGCTTATGGCCATAGCACTGTTAGGAATCCCGAGCTTGTGCGCTTAGTTAATACTTGGACTGGAGACTGCCAGGGAACACTAGGCGCTGTAAGCTTTTTAACTTAAGGCTCCGATTGTGAAGATTGTAGCTACAGTCATTTAAACACAAGAGGAGATCAAAACTTTTAAAAAATAAACAAATAAACAATAAATGAATAAAAAATAAACAAACAAATAAAAAAACAAACAAACAAAAAACACTGGAAAGCCAGTCATTTATTTTGAGTTGTGAGGCTTTTTGGCTTACAAGCAGCTCTGTAACAAGAGTTACTCTTAGAACAGTCATTACAAATTGTCTGCTACAGCCAACGGTTATTGCTTATGGCCATAGCACTGTTAGGAATCCCGAGCTTGTGCGCTTAGTTAATACTTGGACTGGAGACTGCCAGGGAACACTAAGCGCTGTAAGCTTTTTAACTTAAGGCTCCGATTATGAAGATTGTAGCTACAGTCATTTAAACACAAGAGGAGATCAAAACTTTAAAAAAATAAACAAATAAACAATAAATGAATAAAAAATAAACAAACAAATAAAAAAACAAATAAACAAAAAACACTGGAAAGCCAGTCATTTATTTTGAGTTGTGAGGCTTTTTGGCTTACAAGCAGCTCTGTAACAAGAGTTACTCTTAGAACAGTCATTACAAATTGTCTGCTACAGCCAACGGTTATTGCTTATGGCCATAGCACTGTTAGGAATCCCGAGCTTGTGCGCTTAGTTAATACTTGGACTGGAGACTGCCAGGGAACACTAGGCGCTGTAAGCTTTTTAACTTAAGGCTCCGATTGTGAAGATTGTAGCTACAGTCATTTAAACACAAGAGGAGATCAAAACTTTAAAAAAAATAAACAAATAAACAATAAATGAATAAAAAATAAACAAACAAATAAAAAAACAAACAAACAAAAAACACTGGAAAGCCAGTCATTTATTTTGAGTTGTGAGGCTTTTTAGTTTACAAGCAGCTCTGTAACAAGAGTTACTCTTAGAACAGTCATTACAAATAGTCTTCTACAGCCAACAGTCATTGCTTATGGCCATTGCACTCTTAGGAATCCCGAGCTTGTGCGCTTAGTTAATACTTAGACTGGAGACTGCCAGGGAACACTAGGCGCTGTAAGCTTTTTAACTTAAGGCTCAGATTGTGAAGATTGTAGCTACAGTCATTTAAACACAAGAGGAGATCAAAACTTTAAAAAAATAAACAAATAAACAATAAATGAATAAAAAATAAACAAACAAATAAAAAAACAAACAAACAAAAAACACTGGAAAGCCAGTCATTTATTTTGAGTTGTGAGGCTTTTTGGCTTACAAGCAGCTCTGTAACAAGAGTTACTCTTAGAACAGTCATTACAAATTGTCTGCTACAGCCAACGGTTATTGCTTATGGCCATAGCACTGTTAGGAATCCCGAGCTTGTGCGCGTAGTTAATACTTGGACTGGAGACTGCCAGGGAACACTAGGCGCTGTAAGCTTTTTAACTTAAGGCTCCGATTGTGAAGATTGTAGCTACAGTCATTTAAACACAAGAGGAGATCAAAACTTTAAAAAAATAAACAAATAAACAATAAATGAATAAAAAATAAACAAACAAATAAAAAAACAAACAAACAAAAAATACTGGAAAGCCAGTCATTTATTTTGAGTTGTGAGGCTTTTTGGCTTACAAGCAGCTCTGTAACAAGAGTTACTCTTAGAACAGTCATTACAAATTGTCTGCTACAGCCAACGGTTATTGCTTATGGCCATAGCACTGTTAGGAATCCCGAGCTTGTGCGCTTAGTTAATACTTGGACTGGAGACTGCCAGGGAACACTAGGCGCTGTAAGCTTTTTAACTTAAGGCTCCGATTGTGAAGATTGTAGCTACAGTCATTTAAACACAAGAGGAGATCAAAACTTTTAAAAAATAAACAAATAAACAATAAATGAATAAAAAATAAACAAACAAATAAAAAAACAAACAAACAAAAAACACTGGAAAGCCAGTCATTTATTTTGAGTTGTGAGGCTTTTTGGCTTACAAGCAGCTCTGTAACAAGAGTTACTCTTAGAACAGTCATTACAAATTGTCTGCTACAGCCAACGGTTATTGCTTATGGCCATAGCACTGTTAGGAATCCCGAGCTTGTGCGCTTAGTTAATACTTGGACTGGAGACTGCCAGGGAACACTAAGCGCTGTAAGCTTTTTAACTTAAGGCTCCGATTATGAAGATTGTAGCTACAGTCATTTAAACACAAGAGGAGATCAAAACTTTTAAAAAATAAACAAATAAACAATAAATGAATAAAAAATAAACAAACAAATAAAAAAACAAATAAACAAAAAACACTGGAAAGCCAGTCATTTATTTTGAGTTGTGAGGCTTTTTGGCTTACAAGCAGCTCTGTAACAAGAGTTACTCTTAGAACAGTCATTACAAATTGTCTGCTACAGCCAACGGTTATTGCTTATGGCCATAGCACTGTTAGGAATCCCGAGCTTGTGCGCTTAGTTAATACTTGGACTGGAGACTGCCAGGGAACACTAAGCGCTGTAAGCTTTTTAACTTAAGGCTCCGATTGTGAAGATTGTAGCTACAGTCATTTAAACACAAGAGGAGATCAAAACTTTAAAAAAATAAACAAATAAACAATAAATGAATAAAAAATAAACAAACAAATAAAAAAACAAACAAACAAAAAACACTGGAAAGCCAGTCATTTATTTTGAGTTGTGAGGCTTTTTGGCTTACAAGCAGCTCTGTAACAAGAGTTACTCTTAGAACAGTCATTACAAATTGTCTGCTACAGCCAACGGTTATTGCTTATGGCCATAGCACTGTTAGGAATCCCGAGCTTGTGCGCTTAGTTAATACTTGGACTGGAGACTGCCAGGGAACACTAGGCGCTGTAAGCTTTTTAACTTAAGGCTCCGATTGTGAAGATTGTAGCTACAGTCATTTAAACACAAGAGGAGATCAAAACTTTTAAAAAATAAACAAATAAACAATAAATGAATAAAAAATAAACAAACAAATAAAAAAACAAATAAACAAAAAACACTGGAAAGCCAGTCATTTATTTTGAGTTGTGAGGCTTTTTGGCTTACAAGCAGCTCTGTAACAAGAGTTACTCTTAGAACAGTCATTACAAATTGTCTGCTACAGCCAACGGTTATTGCTTATGGCCATAGCACTGTTAGGAATCCCGAGCTTGTGCGCTTAGTTAATACTTGGACTGGAGACTGACAGGGAACACTAGGCGCTGTAAGCTTTTTAACTTAAGGCTCCGATTGTGAAGATTGTAGCTACAGTCATTTAAACACAAGAGGAGATCAAAACTTTAAAAAAATAAACAAATAAACAATAAATGAATAAAAAATAAACAAACAAATAAAAAAACAAACAAACAAAAAACACTGGAAAGCCAGTCATTTATTTTGAGTTGTGAGGCTTTTTAGTTTACAAGCAGCTCTGTAACAATAGTTACTCTTAGAACAGTCATTACAAATAGTCTTCTACAGCCAACAGTCATTGCTTATGGCCATTGCACTCTTAGGAATCCCGAGCTTGTGCGCTTAGTTAATACTTGGACTGGAGACTGCCAGGGAACACTAGGCGCTGTAAGCTTTTTAACTTAAGGCTCCGATTGTGAAGATTGTAGCTACAGTCATTTAAACACAAGAGGAGATCAAAACTTAAAAAAAATAAACAAATAAACAATAAATGAATAAAAAATAAACAAACAAATAAAAAAACAAACAAACAAAAAACACTGGAAAGCCAGTCATTTATTTTGAGTTGTGAGGCTTTTTAGCTTACAAGCAGCTCTGTAACAAGAGTTACTCTTAGAACAGTCATTACAAATTGTCTGCTACAGCCAACGGTTATTGCTTATGGCCATAGCACTGTTAGGAATCCCGAGCTTGTGCGCTTAGTTAATACTTGGACTGGAGACTGCCAGGGAACACTAGGCGCTGTAAGCTTTTTAACTTAAGGCTCCGATTGTGAAGATTGTAGCTACAGTCATTTAAACACAAGAGGAGATCAAAACTTTAAAAAAATAAACAAATAAACAATAAATGAATAAAAAATAAACAAACAAATAAAAAAACAAACAAACAAAAAACACTGGAAAGCCAGTCATTTATTTTGAGTTGTGAGGCTTTTTAGTTTACAAGCAGCTCTGTAACAAGAGTTACTCTTAGAACAGTCATTACAAATAGTCTTCTACAGCCAACAGTCATTGCTTATGGCCATTGCACTCTTAGGAATCCCGAGCTTGTGCGCTTAGTTAATACTTGGACTGGAGACTGCCAGGGAACACTAGGCGCTGTAAGCTTTTTAACTTAAGGCTCCGATTGTGAAGATTGTAGCTACAGTCATTTAAACACAAGAGGAGATCAAAACTTTAAAAAAACAAACAAATAAGCAATAAATGAAGAAAAAATAAACAAACAAATAAAAAAACAAATAAACAAAAAACACTGGAAAGCCAGTCATTTATGTTGAGTTGTGAGGCTTTTTAGTTTACAAGCAGCTCTGTAACAAGAGTTACTCTTAGAACAGTCATTACAAATTGTCTGCTACAGCCAACGGTTATTGCTTATGGCCATAGCACTGTTAGGAATCCCGAGCTTGTGCGCTTAGTTAATACTTGGACTGGAGACTGCCAGGGAACACTAGGCGCTGTAAGCTTTTTAACTTAAGGCTCCGATTGTGAAGATTGTAGCTACAGTCATTTAAACACAAGAGGAGATCAAAACTTTTAAAAAATAAACAAATAAACAATAAATGAATAAAAAATAAACAAACAAATAAAAAAACAAATAAACAAAAAACACTGGAAAGCCAGTCATTTATTTTGAGTTGTGAGGCTTTTTAGTTTACAAGCAGCTCTGTAACAAGAGTTACTCTTAGAACAGTCATTACAAATAGTCTTCTACAGCCAACGGTCATTGCTTATGGCCATTGCACTCTTAGGAATCCCGAGCTTGTGCGCTTAGTTAATACTTGGACTGGAGACTGCCAGGGAACACTAGGCGCTGTAAGCTTTTTAACTTAAGGCTCCGATTGTGAAGATTGTAGCTACAGTCATTTAAACACAAGAGGAGATCAAAACTTTAAAAAAATAAACAAATAAACAATAAATGAATAAAAAATAAACAAACAAATAAAAAAACAAACAAACAAAAAACACTGGAAAGCCAGTCATTTATTTTGAGTTGTGAGGCTTTTTAGCTTACAAGCAGCTCTGTAACAAGAGTTACTCTTAGAACAGTCATTACAAATTGTCTGCTACAGCCAACGGTTATTGCTTATGGCCATAGCACTGTTAGGAATCCCGAGCTTGTGCGCTTAGTTAATACTTGGACTGGAGACTGCCAGGGAACACTAGGCGCTGTAAGCTTTTTAACTTAAGGCTCCGATTGTGAAGATTGTAGCTACAGTCATTTAAACACAAGAGGAGATCAAAACTTTAAAAAAATAAACAAATAAACAATAAATGAATAAAAAATAAACAAACAAATAAAAAAACAAACAAACAAAAAACACTGGAAAGCCAGTCATTTATTTTGAGTTGTGAGGCTTTTTAGTTTACAAGCAGCTCTGTAACAAGAGTTACTCTTAGAACAGTCATTACAAATAGTCTTCTACAGCCAACAGTCATTGCTTATGGCCATTGCACTCTTAGGAATCCCGAGCTTGTGCGCTTAGTTAATACTTGGACTGGAGACTGCCAGGGAACACTAGGCGCTGTAAGCTTTTTAACTTAAGGCTCCGATTGTGAAGATTGTAGCTACAGTCATTTAAACACAAGAGGAGATCAAAACTTTTAAAAAATAAACAAATAAACAATAAATGAATAAAAAATAAACAAACAAATAAAAAAACAAACAAACAAAAAACACTGGAAAGCCAGTCATTTATTTTGAGTTGTGAGGCTTTTTGGCTTACAAGCAGCTCTATAACAAGAGTTACTCTTAGAACAGTCATTACAAATTGTCTGCTACAGCCAACGGTTATTGCTTATGGCCATAGCACTGTTAGGAATCCCGAGCTTGTGCGCTTAGTTAATACTTGGACTGGAGACTGCCAGGGAACACTAGGCGCTGTAAGCTTTTTAACTTAAGGCTCCGATTGTGAAGATTGTAGCTACGGTCATTTAAGCACAAGAGGAGATCAAAACTTTTAAAAAATAAACAAATAAACAATAAATGAATAAAAAATAAACAAACAAATAAAAAAACAAACAAACAAAAAACACTGGAAAGCCAGTCATTTATTTTGAGTTGTGAGGCTTTTTGGCTTACAAGCAGCTCTGTAACAAGAGTTACTCTTAGAACAGTCATTACAAATAGTCTTCTACAGCCAACAGTCATTGCTTATGGCCATTGCACTCTTAGGAATCCCGAGCTTGTGCGCTTAGTTAATACTTGGACTGGAGACTGCCAGGGAACACTAGGCGCTGTAAGCTTTTTAACTTAAGGCTCCGATTGTGAAGATTGTAGCTACAGTCATTTAAACACAAGAGGAGATCAAAACTTTAAAAAAATAAACAAATAAACAATAAATGAATAAAAAATAAACAAACAAATAAACAAAAAACACTGGAAAGCCAGTCATTTATTTTGAGTTGTGAGGCTTTTTGGCTTACAAGCAGCTCTGTAACAAGAGTTACTCTTAGAACAGTCATTACAAATTGTCTGCTACAGCCAACAGTTATTGCTTATGGCCATAGCACTGTTAGGAATCCCGAGCTTGTGCGCTTAGTTAATACTTGGACTGGAGACTGCCAGGGAACACTAGGCGCTGTAAGCTTTTTAACTTAAGGCTCCGATTGTGAAGATTGTAGCTACGGTCATTTAAACACAAGAGGAGATCAAAACTTTTAAAAAATAAACAAATAAACAATAAATGAATAAAAAATAAACAAACAAATAAAAAAACAAACAAACAAAAAACACTGGAAAGCCAGTCATTTATTTTGAGTTGTGAGGCTTTTTAGTTTACAAGCAGCTCTGTAACAAGAGTTACTCTTAGAACAGTCATTACAAATAGTCTTCTACAGCCAACAGTCATTGCTTATGGCCATTGCACTCTTAGGAATCCCGAGCTTGTGCGCTTAGTTAATACTTGGACTGGAGACTGCCAGGGAACACTAGGCGCTGTAAGCTTTTTAACTTAAGGCTCCGATTGTGAAGATTGTAGCTACAGTCATTTAAACACAAGAGGAGATCAAAACTTTAAAAAAATAAACAAATAAACAATAAATGAATAAAAAATAAACAAACAAATAAAAAAACAAACAAACAAAAAACACTGGAAAGCCAGTCATTTATTTTGAGTTGTGAGGCTTTTTAGTTTACAAGCAGCTCTGTAACAAGAGTTACTCTTAGAACAGTCATTACAAATTGTCTGCTACAGCCAACGGTTATTGCTTATGGCCATAGCACTGTTAGGAATCCCGAGCTTGTGCGCTTAGTTAATACTTGGACTGGAGACTGCCAGGGAACACTAGGCGCTGTAAGCTTTTTAACTTAAGGCTCCGATTGTGAAGATTGTAGCTACAGTCATTTAAACACAAGAGGAGATCAAAACTTTAAAAAAATAAACAAATAAACAATAAATGAATAAAAAATAAACAAACAAATAAAAAAACAAACAAACAAAAAACACTGGAAAGCCAGTCATTTATTTTGAGTTGTGAGGCTTTTTAGTTTACAAGCAGCTCTGTAACAAGAGTTACTCTTAGAACAGTCATTACAAATAGTCTTCTACAGCCAACAGTCATTGCTTATGGCCATTGCACTCTTAGGAATCCCGAGCTTGTGCGCTTAGTTAATACTTGGACTGGAGACTGCCAGGGAACACTAGGCGCTGTAAGCTTTTTAACTTAAGGCTCCGATTGTGAAGATTGTAGCTACAGTCATTTAAACACAAGAGGAGATCAAAACTTTTAAAAAATAAACAAATAAACAATAAATGAATAAAAAATAAACAAACAAATAAAAAAACAAACAAACAAAAAACACTGGAAAGCCAGTCATTTATTTTGAGTTGTGAGGCTTTTTGGCTTACAAGCAGCTCTGTAACAAGAGTTACTCTTAGAACAGTCATTACAAATTGTCTGCTACAGCCAACGGTTATTGCTTATGGCCATAGCACTGTTAGGAATCCCGAGCTTGTGCGCTTAGTTAATACTTGGACTGGAGACTGCCAGGGAACACTAGGCGCTGTAAGCTTTTTAACTTAAGGCTCCGATTGTGAAGATTGTAGCTACGGTCATTTAAGCACAAGAGGAGATCAAAACTTTTAAAAAATAAACAAATAAACAATAAATGAATAAAAAATAAACAAACAAATAAAAAAACAAACAAACAAAAAACACTGGAAAGCCAGTCATTTATTTTGAGTTGTGAGGCTTTTTGGCTTACAAGCAGCTCTGTAACAAGAGTTACTCTTAGAACAGTCATTACAAATAGTCTTCTACAGCCAACAGTCATTGCTTATGGCCATTGCACTCTTAGGAATCCCGAGCTTGTGCGCTTAGTTAATACTTGGACTGGAGACTGCCAGGGAACACTAGGCGCTGTAAGCTTTTTAACTTAAGGCTCCGATTGTGAAGATTGTAGCTACAGTCATTTAAACACAAGAGGAGATCAAAACTTTAAAAAAATAAACAAATAAACAATAAATGAATAAAAAATAAACAAACAAATAAACAAAAAACACTGGAAAGCCAGTCATTTATTTTGAGTTGTGAGGCTTTTTGGCTTACAAGCAGCTCTGTAACAAGAGTTACTCTTAGAACAGTCATTACAAATTGTCTGCTACAGCCAACAGTTATTGCTTATGGCCATAGCACTGTTAGGAATCCCGAGCTTGTGCGCTTAGTTAATACTTGGACTGGAGACTGCCAGGGAACACTAGGCGCTGTAAGCTTTTTAACTTAAGGCTCCGATTGTGAAGATTGTAGCTACGGTCATTTAAACACAAGAGGAGATCAAAACTTTTAAAAAATAAACAAATAAACAATAAATGAATAAAAAATAAACAAACAAATAAAAAAACAAACAAACAAAAAACACTGGAAAGCCAGTCATTTATTTTGAGTTGTGAGGCTTTTTAGTTTACAAGCAGCTCTGTAACAAGAGTTACTCTTAGAACAGTCATTACAAATAGTCTTCTACAGCCAACAGTCATTGCTTATGGCCATTGCACTCTTAGGAATCCCGAGCTTGTGCGCTTAGTTAATACTTGGACTGGAGACTGCCAGGGAACACTAGGCGCTGTAAGCTTTTTAACTTAAGGCTCCGATTGTGAAGATTGTAGCTACAGTCATTTAAACACAAGAGGAGATCAAAACTTTAAAAAAATAAACAAATAAACAATAAATGAATAAAAAATAAACAAACAAATAAAAAAACAAACAAACAAAAAACACTGGAAAGCCAGTCATTTATTTTGAGTTGTGAGGCTTTTTAGTTTACAAGCAGCTCTGTAACAAGAGTTACTCTTAGAACAGTCATTACAAATAGTCTTCTACAGCCAACAGTCATTGCTTATGGCCATTGCACTCTTAGGAATCCCGAGCTTGTGCGCTTAGTTAATACTTGGACTGGAGACTGACAGGGAACACTAGGCGCTGTAAGCTTTTTAACTTAAGGCTCCGATTGTGAAGATTGTAGCTACAGTCATTTAAACACAAGAGGAGATCAAAACTTTAAAAAAATAAACAAATAAACAATAAATGAATAAAAAATAAACAAACAAATAAAAAAACAAACAAACAAAAAACACTGGAAAGCCAGTCATTTATTTTGAGTTGTGAGGCTTTTTAGCTTACAAGCAGCTCTGTAACAAGAGTTACTCTTAGAACAGTCATTACAAATTGTCTGCTACAGCCAACGGTTATTGCTTATGGCCATAGCACTGTTAGGAATCCCGAGCTTGTGCGCTTAGTTAATACTTGGACTGGAGACTGCCAGGGAACACTAGGCGCTGTAAGCTTTTTAACTTAAGGCTCCGATTGTGAAGATTGTAGCTACGGTCATTTAAACACAAGAGGAGATCAAAACTTTAAAAAAATAAACAAATAAACAATAAATGAATAAAAAATAAACAAACAAATAAAAAAACAAACAAACAAAAAACACTGGAAAGCCAGTCATTTATTTTGAGTTGTGAGGCTTTTTGGCTTACAAGCAGCTCTGTAACAAGAGTTACTCTTAGAACAGTCATTACAAATTGTCTGCTACAGCCAACGGTTATTGCTTATGGCCATAGCACTGTTAGGAATCCCGAGCTTGTGCGCTTAGTTAATACTTGGACTGGAGACTGCCAGGGAACACTAGGCGCTGTAAGCTTTTTAACTTAAGGCTCCGATTGTGAAGATTGTAGCTACGGTCATTTAAACACAAGAGGAGATCAAAACTTTTAAAAAATAAACAAATAAACAATAAATGAATAAAAAATAAACAAACAAATAAAAAAACAAACAAACAAAAAACACTGGAAAGCCAGTCATTTATTTTGAGTTGTGAGGCTTTTTGGCTTACAAGCAGCTCTGTAACAAGAGTTACTCTTAGAACAGTCATTACAAATAGTCTTCTACAGCCAACAGTCATTGCTTATGGCCATTGCACTCTTAGGAATCCCGAGCTTGTGCGCTTAGTTAATACTTGGACTGGAGACTGCCAGGGAACACTAGGCGCTGTAAGCTTTTTAACTTAAGGCTCCGATTGTGAAGATTGTAGCTACAGTCATTTAAACACAAGAGGAGATCAAAACTTTAAAAAAATAAACAAATAAACAATAAATGAATAAAAAATAAACAAACAAATAAACAAAAAACACTGGAAAGCCAGTCATTTATTTTGAGTTGTGAGGCTTTTTGGCTTACAAGCAGCTCTGTAACAAGAGTTACTCTTAGAACAGTCATTACAAATTGTCTGCTACAGCCAACGGTTATTGCTTATGGCCATAGCACTGTTAGGAATCCCGAGCTTGTGCGCTTAGTTAATACTTGGACTGGAGACTGCCAGGGAACACTAGGCGCTGTAAGCTTTTTAACTTAAGGCTCCGATTGTGAAGATTGTAGCTACGGTCATTTAAACACAAGAGGAGATCAAAACTTTTAAAAAATAAACAAATAAACAATAAATGAATAAAAAATAAACAAACAAATAAAAAAACAAACAAACAAAAAACACTGGAAAGCCAGTCATTTATTTTGAGTTGTGAGGCTTTTTAGTTTACAAGCAGCTCTGTAACAAGAGTTACTCTTAGAACAGTCATTACAAATAGTCTTCTACAGCCAACAGTCATTGCTTATGGCCATTGCACTCTTAGGAATCCCGAGCTTGTGCGCTTAGTTAATACTTGGACTGGAGACTGCCAGGGAACACTAGGCGCTGTAAGCTTTTTAACTTAAGGCTCCGATTGTGAAGATTGTAGCTACAGTCATTTAAACACAAGAGGAGATCAAAACTTTAAAAAAACAAACAAAGAAGCAAGAAATGAAGAAAAAATAAACAAACAAATAAAAAAACAAATAAACAAAAAACACTGGAAAGCCAGTCATTTATGTTGAGTTGTGAGGCTTTTTAGTTTACAAGCAGCTCTGTAACAAGAGTTACTCTTAGAACAGTCATTACAAATTGTCTGCTACAGCCAACGGTTATTGCTTATGGCCATAGCACTGTTAGGAATCCCGAGCTTGTGCGCTTAGTTAATACTTGGACTGGAGACTGCCAGGGAACACTAGGCGCTGTAAGCTTTTTAACTTAAGGCTCCGATTGTGAAGATTGTAGCTACAGTCATTTAAACACAAGAGGAGATCAAAACTTTAAAAAAATAAACAAATAAACAATAAATGAATAAAAAATAAACAAACAAATAAAAAAACAAACAAACAAAAAACACTGGAAAGCCAGTCATTTATTTTGAGTTGTGAGGCTTTTTAGTTTACAAGCAGCTCTGTAACAAGAGTTACTCTTAGAACAGTCATTACAAATAGTCTTCTACAGCCAACAGTCATTGCTTATGGCCATTGCACTCTTAGGAATCCCGAGCTTGTGCGCTTAGTTAATACTTGGACTGGAGACTGACAGGGAACACTAGGCGCTGTAAGCTTTTTAACTTAAGGCTCCGATTGTGAAGATTGTAGCTACAGTCATTTAAACACAAGAGGAGATCAAAACTTTAAAAAAATAAACAAATAAACAATAAATGAATAAAAAATAAACAAACAAATAAAAAAACAAACAAACAAAAAACACTGGAAAGCCAGTCATTTATTTTGAGTTGTGAGGCTTTTTAGCTTACAAGCAGCTCTGTAACAAGAGTTACTCTTAGAACAGTCATTACAAATTGTCTGCTACAGCCAACGGTTATTGCTTATGGCCATAGCACTGTTAGGAATCCCGAGCTTGTGCGCTTAGTTAATACTTGGACTGGAGACTGCCAGGGAACACTAGGCGCTGTAAGCTTTTTAACTTAAGGCTCCGATTGTGAAGATTGTAGCTACGGTCATTTAAACACAAGAGGAGATCAAAACTTTAAAAAAATAAACAAATAAACAATAAATGAATAAAAAATAAACAAACAAATAAAAAAACAAACAAACAAAAAACACTGGAAAGCCAGTCATTTATTTTGAGTTGTGAGGCTTTTTGGCTTACAAGCAGCTCTGTAACAAGAGTTACTCTTAGAACAGTCATTACAAATTGTCTGCTACAGCCAACGGTTATTGCTTATGGCCATAGCACTGTTAGGAATCCCGAGCTTGTGCGCTTAGTTAATACTTGGACTGGAGACTGCCAGGGAACACTAGGCGCTGTAAGCTTTTTAACTTAAGGCTCCGATTGTGAAGATTGTAGCTACGGTCATTTAAACACAAGAGGAGATCAAAACTTTTAAAAAATAAACAAATAAACAATAAATGAATAAAAAATAAACAAACAAATAAAAAAACAAACAAACAAAAAACACTGGAAAGCCAGTCATTTATTTTGAGTTGTGAGGCTTTTTAGTTTACAAGCAGCTCTGTAACAAGAGTTACTCTTAGAACAGTCATTACAAATAGTCTTCTACAGCCAACAGTCATTGCTTATGGCCATTGCACTCTTAGGAATCCCGAGCTTGTGCGCTTAGTTAATACTTGGACTGGAGACTGCCAGGGAACACTAGGCGCTGTAAGCTTTTTAACTTAAGGCTCCGATTGTGAAGATTGTAGCTACAGTCATTTAAACACAAGAGGAGATCAAAACTTTAAAAAAACAAACAAATAAGCAATAAATGAAGAAAAAATAAACAAACAAATAAAAAAACAAATAAACAAAAAACACTGGAAAGCCAGTCATTTATGTTGAGTTGTGAGGCTTTTTAGTTTACAAGCAGCTCTGTAACAAGAGTTACTCTTAGAACAGTCATTACAAATTGTCTGCTACAGCCAACGGTTATTGCTTATGGCCATAGCACTGTTAGGAATCCCGAGCTTGTGCGCTTAGTTAATACTTGGACTGGAGACTGCCAGGGAACACTAGGCGCTGTAAGCTTTTTAACTTAAGGCTCCGATTGTGAAGATTGTAGCTACAGTCATTTAAACACAAGAGGAGATCAAAACTTTTAAAAAATAAACAAATAAACAATAAATGAATAAAAAATAAACAAACAAATAAAAAAACAAATAAACAAAAAACACTGGAAAGCCAGTCATTTATTTTGAGTTGTGAGGCTTTTTAGTTTACAAGCAGCTCTGTAACAAGAGTTACTCTTAGAACAGTCATTACAAATAGTCTTCTACAGCCAACGGTCATTGCTTATGGCCATTGCACTCTTAGGAATCCCGAGCTTGTGCGCTTAGTTAATACTTGGACTGGAGACTGCCAGGGAACACTAGGCGCTGTAAGCTTTTTAACTTAAGGCTCCGATTGTGAAGATTGTAGCTACAGTCATTTAAACACAAGAGGAGATCAAAACTTTTAAAAAATAAACAAATAAACAATAAATGAATAAAAAATAAACAAACAAATAAAAAAACAAACAAACAAAAAACACTGGAAAGCCAGTCATTTATTTTGAGTTGTGAGGCTTTTTAGCTTACAAGCAGCTCTGTAACAAGAGTTACTCTTAGAACAGTCATTACAAATTGTCTGCTACAGCCAACGGTTATTGCTTATGGCCATAGCACTGTTAGGAATCCCGAGCTTGTGCGCTTAGTTAATACTTGGACTGGAGACTGCCAGGGAACACTAGGCGCTGTAAGCTTTTTAACTTAAGGCTCCGATTGTGAAGATTGTAGCTACAGTCATTTAAACACAAGAGGAGATCAAAACTTTAAAAAAATAAACAAATAAACAATAAATGAATAAAAAATAAACAAACAAATAAAAAAACAAACAAACAAAAAACACTGGAAAGCCAGTCATTTATTTTGAGTTGTGAGGCTTTTTAGTTTACAAGCAGCTCTGTAACAAGAGTTACTCTTAGAACAGTCATTACAAATAGTCTTCTACAGCCAACAGTCATTGCTTATGGCCATTGCACTCTTAGGAATCCCGAGCTTGTGCGCTTAGTTAATACTTGGACTGGAGACTGCCAGGGAACACTAGGCGCTGTAAGCTTTTTAACTTAAGGCTCCGATTGTGAAGATTGTAGCTACAGTCATTTAAACACAAGAGGAGATCAAAACTTTTAAAAAATAAACAAATAAACAATAAATGAATAAAAAATAAACAAACAAATAAAAAAACAAACAAACAAAAAACACTGGAAAGCCAGTCATTTATTTTGAGTTGTGAGGCTTTTTGGCTTACAAGCAGCTCTGTAACAAGAGTTACTCTTAGAACAGTCATTACAAATTGTCTGCTACAGCCAACGGTTATTGCTTATGGCCATAGCACTGTTAGGAATCCCGAGCTTGTGCGCTTAGTTAATACTTGGACTGGAGACTGCCAGGGAACACTAGGCGCTGTAAGCTTTTTAACTTAAGGCTCCGATTGTGAAGATTGTAGCTACGGTCATTTAAACACAAGAGGAGATCAAAACTTTTAAAAAATAAACAAATAAACAATAAATGAATAAAAAATAAACAAACAAATAAAAAAACAAACAAACAAAAAACACTGGAAAGCCAGTCATTTATTTTGAGTTGTGAGGCTTTTTGGCTTACAAGCAGCTCTGTAACAAGAGTTACTCTTAGAACAGTCATTACAAATAGTCTTCTACAGCCAACAGTCATTGCTTATGGCCATTGCACTCTTAGGAATCCCGAGCTTGTGCGCTTAGTTAATACTTGGACTGGAGACTGCCAGGGAACACTAGGCGCTGTAAGCTTTTTAACTTAAGGCTCCGATTGTGAAGATTGTAGCTACAGTCATTTAAACACAAGAGGAGATCAAAACTTTAAAAAAATAAACAAATAAACAATAAATGAATAAAAAATAAACAAACAAATAAAAAAACAAACAAACAAAAAACACTGGAAAGCCAGTCATTTATTTTGAGTTGTGAGGCTTTTTAGTTTACAAGCAGCTCTGTAACAAGAGTTACTCTTAGAACAGTCATTACAAATTGTCTGCTACAGCCAACAGTTATTGCTTATGGCCATAGCACTGTTAGGAATCCCGAGCTTGTGCGCTTAGTTAATACTTGGACTGGAGACTGCCAGGGAACACTAGGCGCTGTAAGCTTTTTAACTTAAGGCTCCGATTGTGAAGATTGTAGCTACGGTCATTTAAACACAAGAGGAGATCAAAACTTTTAAAAAATAAACAAATAAACAATAAATGAATAAAAAATAAACAAACAAATAAAAAAACAAACAAACAAAAAACACTGGAAAGCCAGTCATTTATTTTGAGTTGTGAGGCTTTTTAGTTTACAAGCAGCTCTGTAACAAGAGTTACTCTTAGAACAGTCATTACAAATAGTCTTCTACAGCCAACAGTCATTGCTTATGGCCATTGCACTCTTAGGAATCCCGAGCTTGTGCGCTTAGTTAATACTTGGACTGGAGACTGCCAGGGAACACTAGGCGCTGTAAGCTTTTTAACTTAAGGCTCCGATTGTGAAGATTGTAGCTACAGTCATTTAAACACAAGAGGAGATCAAAACTTTAAAAAAATAAACAAATAAACAATAAATGAATAAAAAATAAACAAACAAATAAAAAAACAAACAAACAAAAAACACTGGAAAGCCAGTCATTTATTTTGAGTTGTGAGGCTTTTTAGTTTACAAGCAGCTCTGTAACAAGAGTTACTCTTAGAACAGTCATTACAAATAGTCTTCTACAGCCAACAGTCATTGCTTATGGCCATTGCACTCTTAGGAATCCCGAGCTTGTGCGCTTAGTTAATACTTGGACTGGAGACTGACAGGGAACACTAGGCGCTGTAAGCTTTTTAACTTAAGGCTCCGATTGTGAAGATTGTAGCTACAGTCATTTAAACACAAGAGGAGATCAAAACTTTAAAAAAATAAACAAATAAACAATAAATGAATAAAAAATAAACAAACAAATAAAAAAACAAACAAACAAAAAACACTGGAAAGCCAGTCATTTATTTTGAGTTGTGAGGCTTTTTAGCTTACAAGCAGCTCTGTAACAAGAGTTACTCTTAGAACAGTCATTACAAATTGTCTGCTACAGCCAACGGTTATTGCTTATGGCCATAGCACTGTTAGGAATCCCGAGCTTGTGCGCTTAGTTAATACTTGGACTGGAGACTGCCAGGGAACACTAGGCGCTGTAAGCTTTTTAACTTAAGGCTCCGATTGTGAAGATTGTAGCTACGGTCATTTAAACACAAGAGGAGATCAAAACTTTAAAAAAATAAACAAATAAACAATAAATGAATAAAAAATAAACAAACAAATAAAAAAACAAACAAACAAAAAACACTGGAAAGCCAGTCATTTATTTTGAGTTGTGAGGCTTTTTGGCTTACAAGCAGCTCTGTAACAAGAGTTACTCTTAGAACAGTCATTACAAATTGTCTGCTACAGCCAACGGTTATTGCTTATGGCCATAGCACTGTTAGGAATCCCGAGCTTGTGCGCTTAGTTAATACTTGGACTGGAGACTGCCAGGGAACACTAGGCGCTGTAAGCTTTTTAACTTAAGGCTCCGATTGTGAAGATTGTAGCTACGGTCATTTAAACACAAGAGGAGATCAAAACTTTTAAAAAATAAACAAATAAACAATAAATGAATAAAAAATAAACAAACAAATAAAAAAACAAACAAACAAAAAACACTGGAAAGCCAGTCATTTATTTTGAGTTGTGAGGCTTTTTGGCTTACAAGCAGCTCTGTAACAAGAGTTACTCTTAGAACAGTCATTACAAATAGTCTTCTACAGCCAACAATCATTGCTTATGGCCATTGCACTCTTAGGAATCCCGAGCTTGTGCGCTTAGTTAATACTTGGACTGGAGACTGCCAGGGAACACTAGGCGCTGTAAGCTTTTTAACTTAAGGCTCCGATTGTGAAGATTGTAGCTACAGTCATTTAAACACAAGAGGAGATCAAAACTTTAAAAAAATAAACAAATAAACAATAAATGAATAAAAAATAAACAAACAAATAAAAAAACAAACAAACAAAAAACACTGGAAAGCCAGTCATTTATTTTGAGTTGTGAGGCTTTTTGGCTTACAAGCAGCTCTGTAACAAGAGTTACTCTTAGAACAGTCATTACAAATTGTCTGCTACAGTCAACGGTTATTGCTTATGGCCATAGCACTGTTAGGAATCCCGAGCTTGTGCGCTTAGTTAATACTTGGACTGGAGACTGCCAGGGAACACTAGGCGCTGTAAGCTTTTTAACTTAAGGCTCCGATTGTGAAGATTGTAGCTACGGTCATTTAAACACAAGAGGAGATCAAAACTTTAAAAAAATAAACAAATAAACAATAAATGAATAAAAAATAAACAAACAAATAAAAAAACAAACAAACAAAAAACACTGGAAAGCCAGTCATTTATTTTGAGTTGTGAGGCTTTTTGGCTTACAAGCAGCTCTGTAACAAGAGTTACTCTTAGAACAGTCATTACAAATTGTCTGCTACAGCCAACGGTTATTGCTTATGGCCATAGCACTGTTAGGAATCCCGAGCTTGTGCGCTTAGTTAATACTTGGACTGGAGACTGCCAGGGAACACTAGGCGCTGTAAGCTTTTTAACTTAAGGCTCCGATTGTGAAGATTGTAGCTACGGTCATTTAAACACAAGAGGAGATCAAAACTTTTAAAAAATAAACAAATAAACAATAAATGAATAAAAAATAAACAAACAAATAAAAAAACAAACAAACAAAAAACACTGGAAAGCCAGTCATTTATTTTGAGTTGTGAGGCTTTTTGGCTTACAAGCAGCTCTGTAACAAGAGTTACTCTTAGAACAGTCATTACAAATAGTCTTCTACAGCCAACAGTCATTGCTTATGGCCATTGCACTCTTAGGAATCCCGAGCTTGTGCGCTTAGTTAATACTTGGACTGGAGACTGCCAGGGAACACTAGGCGCTGTAAGCTTTTTAACTTAAGGCTCCGATTGTGAAGATTGTAGCTACAGTCATTTAAACACAAGAGGAGATCAAAACTTTAAAAAAATAAACAAATAAACAATAAATGAATAAAAAATAAACAAACAAATAAACAAAAAACACTGGAAAGCCAGTCATTTATTTTGAGTTGTGAGGCTTTTTGGCTTACAAGCAGCTCTGTAACAAGAGTTACTCTTAGAACAGTCATTACAAATTGTCTGCTACAGCCAACGGTTATTGCTTATGGCCATAGCACTGTTAGGAATCCCGAGCTTGTGCGCTTAGTTAATACTTGGACTGGAGACTGCCAGGGAACACTAGGCGCTTTAAGCTTTTTAACTTAAGGCTCCGATTGTGAAGATTGTAGCTACGGTCATTTAAACACAAGAGGAGATCAAAACTTTTAAAAAATAAACAAATAAACAATAAATGAATAAAAAATAAACAAACAAATAAAAAAACAAACAAACAAAAAACACTGGAAAGCCAGTCATTTATTTTGAGTTGTGAGGCTTTTTAGTTTACAAGCAGCTCTGTAACAAGAGTTACTCTTAGAACAGTCATTACAAATAGTCTTCTACAGCCAACAGTCATTGCTTATGGCCATTGCACTCTTAGGAATCCCGAGCTTGTGCGCTTAGTTAATACTTGGACTGGAGACTGCCAGGGAACACTAGGCGCTGTAAGCTTTTTAACTTAAGGCTCCGATTGTGAAGATTGTAGCTACAGTCATTTAAACACAAGAGGAGATCAAAACTTTAAAAAAACAAACAAAGAAGCAAGAAATGAAGAAAAAATAAACAAACAAATAAAAAAACAAATAAACAAAAAACACTGGAAAGCCAGTCATTTATGTTGAGTTGTGAGGCTTTTTAGTTTACAAGCAGCTCTGTAACAAGAGTTACTCTTAGAACAGTCATTACAAATTGTCTGCTACAGCCAACGGTTATTGCTTATGGCCATAGCACTGTTAGGAATCCCGAGCTTGTGCGCTTAGTTAATACTTGGACTGGAGACTGCCAGGGAACACTAGGCGCTGTAAGCTTTTTAACTTAAGGCTCCGATTGTGAAGATTGTAGCTACAGTCATTTAAACACAAGAGGAGATCAAAACTTTAAAAAAATAAACAAATAAACAATAAATGAATAAAAAATAAACAAACAAATAAAAAAACAAACAAACAAAAAACACTGGAAAGCCAGTCATTTATTTTGAGTTGTGAGGCTTTTTAGTTTACAAGCAGCTCTGTAACAAGAGTTACTCTTAGAACAGTCATTACAAATAGTCTTCTACAGCCAACAGTCATTGCTTATGGCCATTGCACTCTTAGGAATCCCGAGCTTGTGCGCTTAGTTAATACTTGGACTGGAGACTGACAGGGAACACTAGGCGCTGTAAGCTTTTTAACTTAAGGCTCCGATTGTGAAGATTGTAGCTACAGTCATTTAAACACAAGAGGAGATCAAAACTTTAAAAAAATAAACAAATAAACAATAAATGAATAAAAAATAAACAAACAAATAAAAAAACAAACAAACAAAAAACACTGGAAAGCCAGTCATTTATTTTGAGTTGTGAGGCTTTTTAGCTTACAAGCAGCTCTGTAACAAGAGTTACTCTTAGAACAGTCATTACAAATTGTCTGCTACAGCCAACGGTTATTGCTTATGGCCATAGCACTGTTAGGAATCCCGAGCTTGTGCGCTTAGTTAATACTTGGACTGGAGACTGCCAGGGAACACTAGGCGCTGTAAGCTTTTTAACTTAAGGCTCCGATTGTGAAGATTGTAGCTACGGTCATTTAAACACAAGAGGAGATCAAAACTTTAAAAAAATAAACAAATAAACAATAAATGAATAAAAAATAAACAAACAAATAAAAAAACAAACAAACAAAAAACACTGGAAAGCCAGTCATTTATTTTGAGTTGTGAGGCTTTTTGGCTTACAAGCAGCTCTGTAACAAGAGTTACTCTTAGAACAGTCATTACAAATTGTCTGCTACAGCCAACGGTTATTGCTTATGGCCATAGCACTGTTAGGAATCCCGAGCTTGTGCGCTTAGTTAATACTTGGACTGGAGACTGCCAGGGAACACTAGGCGCTGTAAGCTTTTTAACTTAAGGCTCCGATTGTGAAGATTGTAGCTACGGTCATTTAAACACAAGAGGAGATCAAAACTTTTAAAAAATAAACAAATAAACAATAAATGAATAAAAAATAAACAAACAAATAAAAAAACAAACAAACAAAAAACACTGGAAAGCCAGTCATTTATTTTGAGTTGTGAGGCTTTTTAGTTTACAAGCAGCTCTGTAACAAGAGTTACTCTTAGAACAGTCATTACAAATAGTCTTCTACAGCCAACAGTCATTGCTTATGGCCATTGCACTCTTAGGAATCCCGAGCTTGTGCGCTTAGTTAATACTTGGACTGGAGACTGCCAGGGAACACTAGGCGCTGTAAGCTTTTTAACTTAAGGCTCCGATTGTGAAGATTGTAGCTACAGTCATTTAAACACAAGAGGAGATCAAAACTTTAAAAAAACAAACAAAGAAGCAAGAAATGAAGAAAAAATAAACAAACAAATAAAAAAACAAATAAACAAAAAACACTGGAAAGCCAGTCATTTATGTTGAGTTGTGAGGCTTTTTAGTTTACAAGCAGCTCTGTAACAAGAGTTACTCTTAGAACAGTCATTACAAATTGTCTGCTACAGCCAACGGTTATTGCTTATGGCCATAGCACTGTTAGGAATCCCGAGCTTGTGCGCTTAGTTAATACTTGGACTGGAGACTGCCAGGGAACACTAGGCGCTGTAAGCTTTTTAACTTAAGGCTCCGATTGTGAAGATTGTAGCTACAGTCATTTAAACACAAGAGGAGATCAAAACTTTAAAAAAATAAACAAATAAACAATAAATGAATAAAAAATAAACAAACAAATAAAAAAACAAACAAACAAAAAACACTGGAAAGCCAGTCATTTATTTTGAGTTGTGAGGCTTTTTAGTTTACAAGCAGCTCTGTAACAAGAGTTACTCTTAGAACAGTCATTACAAATAGTCTTCTACAGCCAACAGTCATTGCTTATGGCCATTGCACTCTTAGGAATCCCGAGCTTGTGCGCTTAGTTAATACTTGGACTGGAGACTGACAGGGAACACTAGGCGCTGTAAGCTTTTTAACTTAAGGCTCCGATTGTGAAGATTGTAGCTACAGTCATTTAAACACAAGAGGAGATCAAAACTTTAAAAAAATAAACAAATAAACAATAAATGAATAAAAAATAAACAAACAAATAAAAAAACAAACAAACAAAAAACACTGGAAAGCCAGTCATTTATTTTGAGTTGTGAGGCTTTTTAGCTTACAAGCAGCTCTGTAACAAGAGTTACTCTTAGAACAGTCATTACAAATTGTCTGCTACAGCCAACGGTTATTGCTTATGGCCATAGCACTGTTAGGAATCCCGAGCTTGTGCGCTTAGTTAATACTTGGACTGGAGACTGCCAGGGAACACTAGGCGCTGTAAGCTTTTTAACTTAAGGCTCCGATTGTGAAGATTGTAGCTACGGTCATTTAAACACAAGAGGAGATCAAAACTTTAAAAAAATAAACAAATAAACAATAAATGAATAAAAAATAAACAAACAAATAAAAAAACAAACAAACAAAAAACACTGGAAAGCCAGTCATTTATTTTGAGTTGTGAGGCTTTTTGGCTTACAAGCAGCTCTGTAACAAGAGTTACTCTTAGAACAGTCATTACAAATTGTCTGCTACAGCCAACGGTTATTGCTTATGGCCATAGCACTGTTAGGAATCCCGAGCTTGTGCGCTTAGTTAATACTTGGACTGGAGACTGCCAGGGAACACTAGGCGCTGTAAGCTTTTTAACTTAAGGCTCCGATTGTGAAGATTGTAGCTACGGTCATTTAAACACAAGAGGAGATCAAAACTTTTAAAAAATAAACAAATAAACAATAAATGAATAAAAAATAAACAAACAAATAAAAAAACAAACAAACAAAAAACACTGGAAAGCCAGTCATTTATTTTGAGTTGTGAGGCTTTTTGGCTTACAAGCAGCTCTGTAACAAGAGTTACTCTTAGAACAGTCATTACAAATAGTCTTCTACAGCCAACAATCATTGCTTATGGCCATTGCACTCTTAGGAATCCCGAGCTTGTGCGCTTAGTTAATACTTGGACTGGAGACTGCCAGGGAACACTAGGCGCTGTAAGCTTTTTAACTTAAGGCTCCGATTGTGAAGATTGTAGCTACAGTCATTTAAACACAAGAGGAGATCAAAACTTTAAAAAAATAAACAAATAAACAATAAATGAATAAAAAATAAACAAACAAATAAAAAAACAAACAAACAAAAAACACTGGAAAGCCAGTCATTTATTTTGAGTTGTGAGGCTTTTTGGCTTACAAGCAGCTCTGTAACAAGAGTTACTCTTAGAACAGTCATTACAAATTGTCTGCTACAGCCAACGGTTATTGCTTATGGCCATAGCACTGTTAGGAATCCCGAGCTTGTGCGCTTAGTTAATACTTGGACTGGAGACTGCCAGGGAACACTAGGCGCTGTAAGCTTTTTAACTTAAGGCTCCGATTGTGAAGATTGTAGCTACGGTCATTTAAACACAAGAGGAGATCAAAACTTTAAAAACATAAACAAATAAACAATAAATGAATAAAAAATAAACAAACAAATAAAAAAACAAACAAACAAAAAACACTGGAAAGCCAGTCATTTATTTTGAGTTGTGAGGCTTTTTGGCTTACAAGCAGCTCTGTAACAAGAGTTACTCTTAGAACAGTCATTACAAATTGTCTGCTACAGCCAACGGTTATTGCTTATGGCCATAGCACTGTTAGGAATCCCGAGCTTGTGCGCTTAGTTAATACTTGGACTGGAGACTGCCAGGGAACACTAGGCGCTGTAAGCTTTTTAACTTAAGGCTCCGATTGTGAAGATTGTAGCTACGGTCATTTAAACACAAGAGGAGATCAAAACTTTAAAAAAATAAACAAATAAACAATAAATGAATAAAAAATAAACAAACAAATAAAAAAACAAACAAACAAAAAACACTGGAAAGCCAGTCATTTATTTTGAGTTGTGAGGCTTTTTGGCTTACAAGCAGCTCTGTAACAAGAGTTACTCTTAGAACAGTCATTACAAATTGTCTGCTACAGCCAACGGTTATTGCTTATGGCCATAGCACTGTTAGGAATCCCGAGCTTGTGCGCTTAGTTAATACTTGGACTGGAGACTGCCAGGGAACACTAGGCGCTGTAAGCTTTTTAACTTAAGGCTCCGATTGTGAAGATTGTAGCTACGGTCATTTAAACACAAGAGGAGATCAAAACTTTTAAAAAATAAACAAATAAACAATAAATGAATAAAAAATAAACAAACAAATAAAAAAACAAACAAACAAAAAACACTGGAAAGCCAGTCATTTATTTTGAGTTGTGAGGCTTTTTGGCTTACAAGCAGCTCTGTAACAAGAGTTACTCTTAGAACAGTCATTACAAATAGTCTTCTACAGCCAACAGTCATTGCTTATGGCCATTGCACTCTTAGGAATCCCGAGCTTGTGCGCTTAGTTAATACTTGGACTGGAGACTGCCAGGGAACACTAGGCGCTGTAAGCTTTTTAACTTAAGGCTCCGATTGTGAAGATTGTAGCTACAGTCATTTAAACACAAGAGGAGATCAAAACTTTAAAAAAATAAACAAATAAACAATAAATGAATAAAAAATAAACAAACAAATAAAAAAACAAATAAACAAAAAACACTGGAAAGCCAGTCATTTATTTTGAGTTGTGAGGCTTTTTGGCTTACAAGCAGCTCTGTAACAAGAGTTACTCTTAGAACAGTCATTACAAATTGTCTGCTACAGCCAACGGTTATTGCTTATGGCCATAGCACTGTTAGGAATCCCGAGCTTGTGCGCTTAGTTAATACTTGGACTGGAGACTGCCAGGGAACACTAAGCGCTGTAAGCTTTTTAACTTAAGGCTCCGATTGTGAAGATTGTAGCTACAGTCATTTAAACACAAGAGGAGATCAAAACTTTAAAAAAATAAACAAATAAACAATAAATGAATAAAAAATAAACAAACAAATAAAAAAACAAATAAACAAAAAACACTGGAAAGCCAGTCATTTATTTTGAGTTGTGAGGCTTTTTGGCTTACAAGCAGCTCTGTAACAAGAGTTACTCTTAGAACAGTCATTACAAATTGTCTGCTACAGCCAACGGTTATTGCTTATGGCCATAGCACTGTTAGGAATCCCGAGCTTGTGCGCTTAGTTAATACTTGGACTGGAGACTGCCAGGGAACACTAGGCGCTGTAAGCTTTTTAACTTAAGGCTCCGATTGTGAAGATTGTAGCTACGGTCATTTAAACACAAGAGGAGATCAAAACTTTTAAAAAATAAACAAATAAACAATAAATGAATAAAAAATAAACAAACAAATAAAAAAACAAACAAACAAAAAACACTGGAAAGCCAGTCATTTATTTTGAGTTGTGAGGCTTTTTGGCTTACAAGCAGCTCTGTAACAAGAGTTACTCTTAGAACAGTCATTACAAATAGTCTTCTACAGCCAACAGTCATTGCTTATGGCCATTGCACTCTTAGGAATCCCGAGCTTGTGCGCTTAGTTAATACTTGGACTGGAGACTGCCAGGGAACACTAGGCGCTGTAAGCTTTTTAACTTAAGGCTCCGATTGTGAAGATTGTAGCTACAGTCATTTAAACACAAGAGGAGATCAAAACTTTAAAAAAATAAACAAATAAACAATAAATGAATAAAAAATAAACAAACAAATAAAAAAACAAATAAACAAAAAACACTGGAAAGCCAGTCATTTATTTTGAGTTGTGAGGCTTTTTGGCTTACAAGCAGCTCTGTAACAAGAGTTACTCTTAGAACAGTCATTACAAATTGTCTGCTACAGCCAACGGTTATTGCTTATGGCCATAGCACTGTTAGGAATCCCGAGCTTGTGCGCTTAGTTAATACTTGGACTGGAGACTGCCAGGGAACACTAAGCGCTGTAAGCTTTTTAACTTAAGGCTCCGATTGTGAAGATTGTAGCTACAGTCATTTAAACACAAGAGGAGATCAAAACTTTAAAAAAATAAACAAATAAACAATAAATGAATAAAAAATAAACAAACAAATAAAAAAACAAATAAACAAAAAACACTGGAAAGCCAGTCATTTATTTTGAGTTGTGAGGCTTTTTGGCTTACAAGCAGCTCTGTAACAAGAGTTACTCTTAGAACAGTCATTACAAATTGTCTGCTACAGCCAACGGTTATTGCTTATGGCCATAGCACTGTTAGGAATCCCGAGCTTGTGCGCTTAGTTAATACTTGGACTGGAGACTGCCAGGGAACACTAGGCGCTGTAAGCTTTTTAACTTAAGGCTCCGATTGTGAAGATTGTAGCTACGGTCATTTAAACACAAGAGGAGATCAAAACTTTTAAAAAATAAACAAATAAACAATAAATGAATAAAAAATAAACAAACAAATAAAAAAACAAACAAACAAAAAACACTGGAAAGCCAGTCATTTATTTTGAGTTGTGAGGCTTTTTGGCTTACAAGCAGCTCTGTAACAAGAGTTACTCTTAGAACAGTCATTACAAATAGTCTTCTACAGCCAACAATCATTGCTTATGGCCATTGCACTCTTAGGAATCCCGAGCTTGTGCGCTTAGTTAATACTTGGACTGGAGACTGCCAGGGAACACTAGGCGCTGTAAGCTTTTTAACTTAAGGCTCCGATTGTGAAGATTGTAGCTACAGTCATTTAAACACAAGAGGAGATCAAAACTTTAAAAAAATAAACAAATAAACAATAAATGAATAAAAAATAAACAAACAAATAAAAAAACAAACAAACAAAAAACACTGGAAAGCCAGTCATTTATTTTGAGTTGTGAGGCTTTTTGGCTTACAAGCAGCTCTGTAACAAGAGTTACTCTTAGAACAGTCATTACAAATTGTCTGCTACAGCCAACGGTTATTGCTTATGGCCATAGCACTGTTAGGAATCCCGAGCTTGTGCGCTTAGTTAATACTTGGACTGGAGACTGCCAGGGAACACTAGGCGCTGTAAGCTTTTTAACTTAAGGCTCCGATTGTGAAGATTGTAGCTACGGTCATTTAAACACAAGAGGAGATCAAAACTTTAAAAAAATAAACAAATAAACAATAAATGAATAAAAAATAAACAAACAAATAAAAAAACAAACAAACAAAAAACACTGGAAAGCCAGTCATTTATTTTGAGTTGTGAGGCTTTTTGGCTTACAAGCAGCTCTGTAACAAGAGTTACTCTTAGAACAGTCATTACAAATTGTCTGCTACAGCCAACGGTTATTGCTTATGGCCATAGCACTGTTAGGAATCCCGAGCTTGTGCGCTTAGTTAATACTTGGACTGGAGACTGCCAGGGAACACTAGGCGCTGTAAGCTTTTTAACTTAAGGCTCCGATTGTGAAGATTGTAGCTACGGTCATTTAAACACAAGAGGAGATCAAAACTTTTAAAAAATAAACAAATAAACAATAAATGAATAAAAAATAAACAAACAAATAAAAAAACAAACAAACAAAAAACACTGGAAAGCCAGTCATTTATTTTGAGTTGTGAGGCTTTTTGGCTTACAAGCAGCTCTGTAACAAGAGTTACTCTTAGAACAGTCATTACAAATAGTCTTCTACAGCCAACAATCATTGCTTATGGCCATTGCACTCTTAGGAATCCCGAGCTTGTGCGCTTAGTTAATACTTGGACTGGAGACTGCCAGGGAACACTAGGCGCTGTAAGCTTTTTAACTTAAGGCTCCGATTGTGAAGATTGTAGCTACAGTCATTTAAACACAAGAGGAGATCAAAACTTTAAAAAAATAAACAAATAAACAATAAATGAATAAAAAATAAACAAACAAATAAAAAAACAAACAAACAAAAAACACTGGAAAGCCAGTCATTTATTTTGAGTTGTGAGGCTTTTTGGCTTACAAGCAGCTCTGTAACAAGAGTTACTCTTAGAACAGTCATTACAAATTGTCTGCTACAGCCAACGGTTATTGCTTATGGCCATAGCACTGTTAGGAATCCCGAGCTTGTGCGCTTAGTTAATACTTGGACTGGAGACTGCCAGGGAACACTAGGCGCTGTAAGCTTTTTAACTTAAGGCTCCGATTGTGAAGATTGTAGCTACGGTCATTTAAACACAAGAGGAGATCAAAACTTTAAAAAAATAAACAAATAAACAATAAATGAATAAAAAATAAACAAACAAATAAAAAAACAAACAAACAAAAAACACTGGAAAGCCAGTCATTTATTTTGAGTTGTGAGGCTTTTTGGCTTACAAGCAGCTCTGTAACAAGAGTTACTCTTAGAACAGTCATTACAAATTGTCTGCTACAGCCAACGGTTATTGCTTATGGCCATAGCACTGTTAGGAATCCCGAGCTTGTGCGCTTAGTTAATACTTGGACTGGAGACTGCCAGGGAACACTAGGCGCTGTAAGCTTTTTAACTTAAGGCTCCGATTGTGAAGATTGTAGCTACGGTCATTTAAACACAAGAGGAGATCAAAACTTTTAAAAAATAAACAAATAAACAATAAATGAATAAAAAATAAACAAACAAATAAAAAAACAAACAAACAAAAAACACTGGAAAGCCAGTCATTTATTTTGAGTTGTGAGGCTTTTTGGCTTACAAGCAGCTCTGTAACAAGAGTTACTCTTAGAACAGTCATTACAAATAGTCTTCTACAGCCAACAGTCATTGCTTATGGCCATTGCACTCTTAGGAATCCCGAGCTTGTGCGCTTAGTTAATACTTGGACTGGAGACTGCCAGGGAACACTAGGCGCTGTAAGCTTTTTAACTTAAGGCTCCGATTGTGAAGATTGTAGCTACAGTCATTTAAACACAAGAGGAGATCAAAACTTTAAAAAAATAAACAAATAAACAATAAATGAATAAAAAATAAACAAACAAATAAACAAAAAACACTGGAAAGCCAGTCATTTATTTTGAGTTGTGAGGCTTTTTGGCTTACAAGCAGCTCTGTAACAAGAGTTACTCTTAGAACAGTCATTACAAATTGTCTGCTACAGCCAACGGTTATTGCTTATGGCCATAGCACTGTTAGGAATCCCGAGCTTGTGCGCTTAGTTAATACTTGGACTGGAGACTGCCAGGGAACACTAGGCGCTGTAAGCTTTTTAACTTAAGGCTCCGATTGTGAAGATTGTAGCTACGGTCATTTAAACACAAGAGGAGATCAAAACTTTTAAAAAATAAACAAATAAACAATAAATGAATAAAAAATAAACAAACAAATAAAAAAACAAACAAACAAAAAACACTGGAAAGCCAGTCATTTATTTTGAGTTGTGAGGCTTTTTAGTTTACAAGCAGCTCTGTAACAAGAGTTACTCTTAGAACAGTCATTACAAATAGTCTTCTACAGCCAACAGTCATTGCTTATGGCCATTGCACTCTTAGGAATCCCGAGCTTGTGCGCTTAGTTAATACTTGGACTGGAGACTGCCAGGGAACACTAGGCGCTGTAAGCTTTTTAACTTAAGGCTCCGATTGTGAAGATTGTAGCTACAGTCATTTAAACACAAGAGGAGATCAAAACTTTAAAAAAACAAACAAAGAAGCAAGAAATGAAGAAAAAATAAACAAACAAATAAAAAAACAAATAAACAAAAAACACTGGAAAGCCAGTCATTTATGTTGAGTTGTGAGGCTTTTTAGTTTACAAGCAGCTCTGTAACAAGAGTTACTCTTAGAACAGTCATTACAAATTGTCTGCTACAGCCAACGGTTATTGCTTATGGCCATAGCACTGTTAGGAATCCCGAGCTTGTGCGCTTAGTTAATACTTGGACTGGAGACTGCCAGGGAACACTAGGCGCTGTAAGCTTTTTAACTTAAGGCTCCGATTGTGAAGATTGTAGCTACAGTCATTTAAACACAAGAGGAGATCAAAACTTTAAAAAAATAAACAAATAAACAATAAATGAATAAAAAATAAACAAACAAATAAAAAAACAAACAAACAAAAAACACTGGAAAGCCAGTCATTTATTTTGAGTTGTGAGGCTTTTTAGTTTACAAGCAGCTCTGTAACAAGAGTTACTCTTAGAACAGTCATTACAAATAGTCTTCTACAGCCAACAGTCATTGCTTATGGCCATTGCACTCTTAGGAATCCCGAGCTTGTGCGCTTAGTTAATACTTGGACTGGAGACTGACAGGGAACACTAGGCGCTGTAAGCTTTTTAACTTAAGGCTCCGATTGTGAAGATTGTAGCTACAGTCATTTAAACACAAGAGGAGATCAAAACTTTAAAAAAATAAACAAATAAACAATAAATGAATAAAAAATAAACAAACAAATAAAAAAACAAACAAACAAAAAACACTGGAAAGCCAGTCATTTATTTTGAGTTGTGAGGCTTTTTAGCTTACAAGCAGCTCTGTAACAAGAGTTACTCTTAGAACAGTCATTACAAATTGTCTGCTACAGCCAACGGTTATTGCTTATGGCCATAGCACTGTTAGGAATCCCGAGCTTGTGCGCTTAGTTAATACTTGGACTGGAGACTGCCAGGGAACACTAGGCGCTGTAAGCTTTTTAACTTAAGGCTCCGATTGTGAAGATTGTAGCTACGGTCATTTAAACACAAGAGGAGATCAAAACTTTAAAAAAATAAACAAATAAACAATAAATGAATAAAAAATAAACAAACAAATAAAAAAACAAACAAACAAAAAACACTGGAAAGCCAGTCATTTATTTTGAGTTGTGAGGCTTTTTGGCTTACAAGCAGCTCTGTAACAAGAGTTACTCTTAGAACAGTCATTACAAATTGTCTGCTACAGCCAACGGTTATTGCTTATGGCCATAGCACTGTTAGGAATCCCGAGCTTGTGCGCTTAGTTAATACTTGGACTGGAGACTGCCAGGGAACACTAGGCGCTGTAAGCTTTTTAACTTAAGGCTCCGATTGTGAAGATTGTAGCTACGGTCATTTAAACACAAGAGGAGATCAAAACTTTTAAAAAATAAACAAATAAACAATAAATGAATAAAAAATAAACAAACAAATAAAAAAACAAACAAACAAAAAACACTGGAAAGCCAGTCATTTATTTTGAGTTGTGAGGCTTTTTGGCTTACAAGCAGCTCTGTAACAAGAGTTACTCTTAGAACAGTCATTACAAATAGTCTTCTACAGCCAACAATCATTGCTTATGGCCATTGCACTCTTAGGAATCCCGAGCTTGTGCGCTTAGTTAATACTTGGACTGGAGACTGCCAGGGAACACTAGGCGCTGTAAGCTTTTTAACTTAAGGCTCCGATTGTGAAGATTGTAGCTACAGTCATTTAAACACAAGAGGAGATCAAAACTTTAAAAAAATAAACAAATAAACAATAAATGAATAAAAAATAAACAAACAAATAAAAAAACAAACAAACAAAAAACACTGGAAAGCCAGTCATTTATTTTGAGTTGTGAGGCTTTTTGGCTTACAAGCAGCTCTGTAACAAGAGTTACTCTTAGAACAGTCATTACAAATTGTCTGCTACAGCCAACGGTTATTGCTTATGGCCATAGCACTGTTAGGAATCCCGAGCTTGTGCGCTTAGTTAATACTTGGACTGGAGACTGCCAGGGAACACTAGGCGCTGTAAGCTTTTTAACTTAAGGCTCCGATTGTGAAGATTGTAGCTACGGTCATTTAAACACAAGAGGAGATCAAAACTTTAAAAAAATAAACAAATAAACAATAAATGAATAAAAAATAAACAAACAAATAAAAAAACAAACAAACAAAAAACACTGGAAAGCCAGTCATTTATTTTGAGTTGTGAGGCTTTTTGGCTTACAAGCAGCTCTGTAACAAGAGTTACTCTTAGAACAGTCATTACAAATTGTCTGCTACAGCCAACGGTTATTGCTTATGGCCATAGCACTGTTAGGAATCCCGAGCTTGTGCGCTTAGTTAATACTTGGACTGGAGACTGCCAGGGAACACTAGGCGCTGTAAGCTTTTTAACTTAAGGCTCCGATTGTGAAGATTGTAGCTACGGTCATTTAAACACAAGAGGAGATAAAAACTTTAAAAAAATAAACAAATAAACAATAAATGAATAAAAAATAAACAAACAAATAAAAAAACAAACAAACAAAAAACACTGGAAAGCCAGTCATTTATTTTGAGTTGTGAGGCTTTTTGGCTTACAAGCAGCTCTGTAACAAGAGTTACTCTTAGAACAGTCATTACAAATTGTCTGCTACAGCCAACGGTTATTGCTTATGGCCATAGCACTGTTAGGAATCCCGAGCTTGTGCGCTTAGTTAATACTTGGACTGGAGACTGCCAGGGAACACTAGGCGCTGTAAGCTTTTTAACTTAAGGCTCCGATTGTGAAGATTGTAGCTACGGTCATTTAAACACAAGAGGAGATCAAAACTTTTAAAAAATAAACAAATAAACAATAAATGAATAAAAAATAAACAAACAAATAAAAAAACAAACAAACAAAAAACACTGGAAAGCCAGTCATTTATTTTGAGTTGTGAGGCTTTTTGGCTTACAAGCAGCTCTGTAACAAGAGTTACTCTTAGAACAGTCATTACAAATAGTCTTCTACAGCCAACAGTCATTGCTTATGGCCATTGCACTCTTAGGAATCCCGAGCTTGTGCGCTTAGTTAATACTTGGACTGGAGACTGCCAGGGAACACTAGGCGCTGTAAGCTTTTTAACTTAAGGCTCCGATTGTGAAGATTGTAGCTACAGTCATTTAAACACAAGAGGAGATCAAAACTTTAAAAAAATAAACAAATAAACAATAAATGAATAAAAAATAAACAAACAAATAAAAAAACAAATAAACAAAAAACACTGGAAAGCCAGTCATTTATTTTGAGTTGTGAGGCTTTTTGGCTTACAAGCAGCTCTGTAACAAGAGTTACTCTTAGAACAGTCATTACAAATTGTCTGCTACAGCCAACGGTTATTGCTTATGGCCATAGCACTGTTAGGAATCCCGAGCTTGTGCGCTTAGTTAATACTTGGACTGGAGACTGCCAGGGAACACTAAGCGCTGTAAGCTTTTTAACTTAAGGCTCCGATTGTGAAGATTGTAGCTACAGTCATTTAAACACAAGAGGAGATCAAAACTTTAAAAAAATAAACAAATAAACAATAAATGAATAAAAAATAAACAAACAAATAAAAAAACAAATAAACAAAAAACACTGGAAAGCCAGTCATTTATTTTGAGTTGTGAGGCTTTTTGGCTTACAAGCAGCTCTGTAACAAGAGTTACTCTTAGAACAGTCATTACAAATTGTCTGCTACAGCCAACGGTTATTGCTTATGGCCATAGCACTGTTAGGAATCCCGAGCTTGTGCGCTTAGTTAATACTTGGACTGGAGACTGCCAGGGAACACTAGGCGCTGTAAGCTTTTTAACTTAAGGCTCCGATTGTGAAGATTGTAGCTACGGTCATTTAAACACAAGAGGAGATCAAAACTTTTAAAAAATAAACAAATAAACAATAAATGAATAAAAAATAAACAAACAAATAAAAAAACAAACAAACAAAAAACACTGGAAAGCCAGTCATTTATTTTGAGTTGTGAGGCTTTTTGGCTTACAAGCAGCTCTGTAACAAGAGTTACTCTTAGAACAGTCATTACAAATAGTCTTCTACAGCCAACAGTCATTGCTTATGGCCATTGCACTCTTAGGAATCCCGAGCTTGTGCGCTTAGTTAATACTTGGACTGGAGACTGCCAGGGAACACTAAGCGCTGTAAGCTTTTTAACTTAAGGCTCCGATTGTGAAGATTGTAGCTACAGTCATTTAAACACAAGAGGAGATCAAAACTTTAAAAAAATAAACAAATAAACAATAAATGAATAAAAAATAAACAAACAAATAAAAAAACAAACAAACAAAAAACACTGGAAAGCCAGTCATTTATTTTGAGTTGTGAGGCTTTTTAGTTTACAAGCAGCTCTGTAACAAGAGTTACTCTTAGAACAGTCATTACAAATAGTCTTCTACAGCCAACAGTCATTGCTTATGGCCATTGCACTCTTAGGAATCCCGAGCTTGTGCGCTTAGTTAATACTTGGACTGGAGACTGCCAGGGAACACTAGGCGCTGTAAGCTTTTTAACTTAAGGCTCCGATTGTGAAGATTGTAGCTACAGTCATTTAAACACAAGAGGAGATCAAAACTTTTAAAAAATAAACAAATAAACAATAAATGAATAAAAAATAAACAAACAAATAAAAAAACAAACAAACAAAAAACACTGGAAAGCCAGTCATTTATTTTGAGTTGTGAGGCTTTTTGGCTTACAAGCAGCTCTGTAACAAGAGTTACTCTTAGAACAGTCATTACAAATTGTCTGCTACAGCCAACGGTTATTGCTTATGGCCATAGCACTGTTAGGAATCCCGAGCTTGTGCGCTTAGTTAATACTTGGACTGGAGACTGCCAGGGAACACTAGGCGCTGTAAGCTTTTTAACTTAAGGCTCCGATTGTGAAGATTGTAGCTACAGTCATTTAAACACAAGAGGAGATCAAAACTTTAAAAAAATAAACAAATAAACAATAAATGAATAAAAAATAAACAAACAAATAAAAAAACAAATAAACAAAAAACACTGGAAAGCCAGTCATTTATTTTGAGTTGTGAGGCTTTTTGGCTTACAAGCAGCTCTGTAACAAGAGTTACTCTTAGAACAGTCATTACAAATTGTCTGCTACAGCCAACGGTTATTGCTTATGGCCATAGCACTGTTAGGAATCCCGAGCTTGTGCGCTTAGTTAATACTTGGACTGGAGACTGCCAGGGAACACTAAGCGCTGTAAGCTTTTTAACTTAAGGCTCCGATTGTGAAGATTGTAGCTACAGTCATTTAAACACAAGAGGAGATCAAAACTTTAAAAAAATAAACAAATAAACAATAAATGAATAAAAAATAAACAAACAAATAAAAAAACAAATAAACAAAAAACACTGGAAAGCCAGTCATTTATTTTGAGTTGTGAGGCTTTTTGGCTTACAAGCAGCTCTGTAACAAGAGTTACTCTTAGAACAGTCATTACAAATTGTCTGCTACAGCCAACGGTTATTGCTTATGGCCATAGCACTGTTAGGAATCCCGAGCTTGTGCGCTTAGTTAATACTTGGACTGGAGACTGCCAGGGAACACTAGGCGCTGTAAGCTTTTTAACTTAAGGCTCCGATTGTGAAGATTGTAGCTACGGTCATTTAAACACAAGAGGAGATCAAAACTTTTAAAAAATAAACAAATAAACAATAAATGAATAAAAAATAAACAAACAAATAAAAAAACAAACAAACAAAAAACACTGGAAAGCCAGTCATTTATTTTGAGTTGTGAGGCTTTTTGGCTTACAAGCAGCTCTGTAACAAGAGTTACTCTTAGAACAGTCATTACAAATAGTCTTCTACAGCCAACAGTCATTGCTTATGGCCATTGCACTCTTAGGAATCCCGAGCTTGTGCGCTTAGTTAATACTTGGACTGGAGACTGCCAGGGAACACTAAGCGCTGTAAGCTTTTTAACTTAAGGCTCCGATTGTGAAGATTGTAGCTACAGTCATTTAAACACAAGAGGAGATCAAAACTTTAAAAAAATAAACAAATAAACAATAAATGAATAAAAAATAAACAAACAAATAAAAAAACAAACAAACAAAAAACACTGGAAAGCCAGTCATTTATTTTGAGTTGTGAGGCTTTTTAGTTTACAAGCAGCTCTGTAACAAGAGTTACTCTTAGAACAGTCATTACAAATAGTCTTCTACAGCCAACAGTCATTGCTTATGGCCATTGCACTCTTAGGAATCCCGAGCTTGTGCGCTTAGTTAATACTTGGACTGGAGACTGCCAGGGAACACTAGGCGCTGTAAGCTTTTTAACTTAAGGCTCCGATTGTGAAGATTGTAGCTACAGTCATTTAAACACAAGAGGAGATCAAAACTTTTAAAAAATAAACAAATAAACAATAAATGAATAAAAAATAAACAAACAAATAAAAAAACAAACAAACAAAAAACACTGGAAAGCCAGTCATTTATTTTGAGTTGTGAGGCTTTTTGGCTTACAAGCAGCTCTGTAACAAGAGTTACTCTTAGAACAGTCATTACAAATTGTCTGCTACAGCCAACGGTTATTGCTTATGGCCATAGCACTGTTAGGAATCCCGAGCTTGTGCGCTTAGTTAATACTTGGACTGGAGACTGCCAGGGAACACTAAGCGCTGTAAGCTTTTTAACTTAAGGCTCCGATTGTGAAGATTGTAGCTACAGTCATTTAAACACAAGAGGAGATCAAAACTTTAAAAAAATAAACAAATAAACAATAAATGAATAAAAAATAAACAAACAAATAAAAAAACAAATAAGCAAAAAACACTGGAAAGCCAGTCATTTATTTTGAGTTGTGAGGCTTTTTGGCTTACAAGCAGCTCTGTAACAAGAGTTACTCTTAGAACAGTCATTACAAATTGTCTGCTACAGCCAACGGTTATTGCTTATGGCCATAGCACTGTTAGGAATCCCGAGCTTGTGCGCTTAGTTAATACTTGGACTGGAGACTGCCAGGGAACACTAGGCGCTGTAAGCTTTTTAACTTAAGGCTCCGATTGTGAAGATTGTAGCTACGGTCATTTAAACACAAGAGGAGATCAAAACTTTAAAAAAATAAACAAATAAACAATAAATGAATAAAAAATAAACAAACAAATAAAAAAACAAACAAACAAAAACACTGGAAAGCCAGTCATTTATTTTGAGTTGTGAGGCTTTTTGGCTTACAAGCAGCTCTGTAACAAGAGTTACTCTTAGAACAGTCATTACAAATTGTCTGCTACAGCCAACGGTTATTGCTTATGGCCATAGCACTGTTAGGAATCCCGAGCTTGTGCGCTTAGTTAATACTTGGACTGGAGACTGCCAGGGAACACTAGGCGCTGTAAGCTTTTTAACTTAAGGCTCCGATTGTGAAGATTGTAGCTACGGTCATTTAAACACAAGAGGAGATCAAAACTTTTAAAAAATAAACAAATAAACAATAAATGAATAAAAAATAAACAAACAAATAAAAAAACAAACAAACAAAAAACACTGGAAAGCCAGTCATTTATTTTGAGTTGTGAGGCTTTTTGGCTTACAAGCAGCTCTGTAACAAGAGTTACTCTTAGAACAGTCATTACAAATTGTCTGCTACAGCCAACGGTTATTGCTTATGGCCATAGCACTGTTAGGAATCCCGAGCTTGTGCGCTTAGTTAATACTTGGACTGGAGACTGCCAGGGAACACTAGGCGCTGTAAGCTTTTTAACTTAAGGCTCCGATTGTGAAGATTGTAGCTACGGTCATTTAAACACAAGAGGAGATCAAAACTTTTAAAAAATAAACAAATAAACAATAAATGAATAAAAAATAAACAAACAAATAAAAAAACAAACAAACAAAAAACACTGGAAAGCCAGTCATTTATTTTGAGTTGTGAGGCTTTTTGGCTTACAAGCAGCTCTGTAACAAGAGTTACTCTTAGAACAGTCATTACAAATAGTCTTCTACAGCCAACAGTCATTGCTTATGGCCATTGCACTCTTAGGAATCCCGAGCTTGTGCGCTTAGTTAATACTTGGACTGGAGACTGCCAGGGAACACTAGGCGCTGTAAGCTTTTTAACTTAAGGCTCCGATTGTGAAGATTGTAGCTACAGTCATTTAAACACAAGAGGAGATCAAAACTTTTAAAAAATAAACAAATAAACAATAAATGAATAAAAAATAAACAAACAAATAAAAAAACAAACAAACAAAAAACACTGGAAAGCCAGTCATTTATTTTGAGTTGTGAGGCTTTTTGGCTTACAAGCAGCTCTGTAACAAGAGTTACTCTTAGAACAGTCATTACAAATTGTCTGCTACAGCCAACGGTTATTGCTTATGGCCATAGCACTGTTAGGAATCCCGAGCTTGTGCGCTTAGTTAATACTTGGACTGGAGACTGCCAGGGAACACTAGGCGCTGTAAGCTTTTTAACTTAAGGCTCCGATTGTGAAGATTGTAGCTACAGTCATTTAAACACAAGAGGAGATCAAAACTTTAAAAAAATAAACAAATAAACATTAAATGAATAAAAAATAAACAAACAAATAAAAAAACAAACAAACAAAAAACACTGGAAAGCCAGTCATTTATTTTGAGTTGTGAGGCTTTTTAGTTTACAAGCAGCTCTGTAACAAGAGTTACTCTTAGAACAGTCATTACAAATAGTCTTCTACAGCCAACAGTCATTGCTTATGGCCATTGCACTCTTAGGAATCCCGAGCTTGTGCGCTTAGTTAATACTTGGACTGGAGACTGCCAGGGAACACTAGGCGCTGTAAGCTTTTTAACTTAAGGCTCCGATTGTGAAGATTGTAGCTACAGTCATTTAAACACAAGAGGAGATCAAAACTTTTAAAAAATAAACAAATAAACAATAAATGAATAAAAAATAAACAAACAAATAAAAAAACAAACAAACAAAAAACACTGGAAAGCCAGTCATTTATTTTGAGTTGTGAGGCTTTTTGGCTTACAAGCAGCTCTGTAACAAGAGTTACTCTTAGAACAGTCATTACAAATTGTCTGCTACAGCCAACGGTTATTGCTTATGGCCATAGCACTGTTAGGAATCCCGAGCTTGTGCGCTTAGTTAATACTTGGACTGGAGACTGCCAGGGAACACTAAGCGCTGTAAGCTTTTTAACTTAAGGCTCCGATTGTGAAGATTGTAGCTACAGTCATTTAAACACAAGAGGAGATCAAAACTTTAAAAAAATAAACAAATAAACAATAAATGAATAAAAAATAAACAAACAAATAAAAAAACAAACAAACAAAAAACACTGGAAAGCCAGTCATTTATTTTGAGTTGTGAGGCTTTTTAGTTTACAAGCAGCTCTGTAACAAGAGTTACTCTTAGAACAGTCATTACAAATAGTCTTCTACAGCCAACAGTCATTGCTTATGGCCATTGCACTCTTAGGAATCCCGAGCTTGTGCGCTTAGTTAATACTTGGACTGGAGACTGCCAGGGAACACTAGGCGCTGTAAGCTTTTTAACTTAAGGCTCCGATTGTGAAGATTGTAGCTACAGTCATTTAAACACAAGAGGAGATCAAAACTTTTAAAAAATAAACAAATAAACAATAAATGAATAAAAAATAAACAAACAAATAAAAAAACAAACAAACAAAAAACACTGGAAAGCCAGTCATTTATTTTGAGTTGTGAGGCTTTTTGGCTTACAAGCAGCTCTGTAACAAGAGTTACTCTTAGAACAGTCATTACAAATTGTCTGCTACAGCCAACGGTTATTGCTTATGGCCATAGCACTGTTAGGAATCCCGAGCTTGTGCGCTTAGTTAATACTTGGACTGGAGACTGCCAGGGAACACTAAGCGCTGTAAGCTTTTTAACTTAAGGCTCCGATTGTGAAGATTGTAGCTACAGTCATTTAAACACAAGAGGAGATCAAAACTTTAAAAAAATAAACAAATAAACAATAAATGAATAAAAAATAAACAAACAAATAAAAAAACAAACAAACAAAAAACACTGGAAAGCCAGTCATTTATTTTGAGTTGTGAGGCTTTTTGGCTTACAAGCAGCTCTGTAACAAGAGTTACTCTTAGAACAGTCATTACAAATAGTCTTCTACAGCCAACAGTCATTGCTTATGGCCATTGCACTCTTAGGAATCCCGAGCTTGTGCGCTTAGTTAATACTTGGACTGGAGACTGCCAGGGAACACTAGGCGCTGTAAGCTTTTTAACTTAAGGCTCCGATTGTGAAGATTGTAGCTACAGTCATTTAAACACGAGGAGATCAAAACTTTAAAAAAATAAACAAATAAACAATAAATGAATAAAAAATAAACAAACAAATAAAAAAACAAACAAACAAAAAACACTGGAAAGCCAGTCATTTATTTTGAGTTGTGAGGCTTTTTAGTTTACAAGCAGCTCTGTAACAAGAGTTACTCTTAGAACAGTCATTACAAATAGTCTTCTACAGCCAACAGTCATTGCTTATGGCCATTGCACTCTTAGGAATCCCGAGCTTGTGCGCTTAGTTAATACTTGGACTGGAGACTGCCAGGGAACACTAGGCGCTGTAAGCTTTTTAACTTAAGGCTCCGATTGTGAAGATTGTAGCTACAGTCATTTAAACACAAGAGGAGATCAAAACTTTTAAAAAATAAACAAATAAACAATAAATGAATAAAAAATAAACAAACAAATAAAAAAACAAACAAACAAAAAACACTGGAAAGCCAGTCATTTATTTTGAGTTGTGAGGCTTTTTGGCTTACAAGCAGCTCTGTAACAAGAGTTACTCTTAGAACAGTCATTACAAATTGTCTGCTACAGCCAACGGTTATTGCTTATGGCCATAGCACTGTTAGGAATCCCGAGCTTGTGCGCTTAGTTAATACTTGGACTGGAGACTGCCAGGGAACACTAGGCGCTGTAAGCTTTTTAACTTAAGGCTCCGATTGTGAAGATTGTAGCTACAGTCATTTAAACACAAGAGGAGATCAAAACTTTAAAAAAATAAACAAATAAACAATAAATGAATAAAAAATAAACAAACAAATAAAAAAACAAACAAACAAAAAACACTGGAAAGCCAGTCATTTATTTTGAGTTGTGAGGCTTTTTAGTTTACAAGCAGCTCTGTAACAAGAGTTACTCTTAGAACAGTCATTACAAATAGTCTTCTACAGCCAACAGTCATTGCTTATGGCCATTGCACTCTTAGGAATCCCGAGCTTGTGCGCTTAGTTAATACTTGGACTGGAGACTGCCAGGGAACACTAGGCGCTGTAAGCTTTTTAACTTAAGGCTCCGATTGTGAAGATTGTAGCTACAGTCATTTAAACACAAGAGGAGATCAAAACTTTTAAAAAATAAACAAATAAACAATAAATGAATAAAAAATAAACAAACAAATAAAAAAACAAACAAACAAAAAACACTGGAAAGCCAGTCATTTATTTTGAGTTGTGAGGCTTTTTGGCTTACAAGCAGCTCTGTAACAAGAGTTACTCTTAGAACAGTCATTACAAATTGTCTGCTACAGCCAACGGTTATTGCTTATGGCCATAGCACTGTTAGGAATCCCGAGCTTGTGCGCTTAGTTAATACTTGGACTGGAGACTGCCAGGGAACACTAAGCGCTGTAAGCTTTTTAACTTAAGGCTCCGATTGTGAAGATTGTAGCTACAGTCATTTAAACACAAGAGGAGATCAAAACTTTAAAAAAATAAACAAATAAACAATAAATGAATAAAAAATAAACAAACAAATAAAAAAACAAACAAACAAAAAACACTGGAAAGCCAGTCATTTATTTTGAGTTGTGAGGCTTTTTAGTTTACAAGCAGCTCTGTAACAAGAGTTACTCTTAGAACAGTCATTACAAATAGTCTTCTACAGCCAACAGTCATTGCTTATGGCCATTGCACTCTTAGGAATCCCGAGCTTGTGCGCTTAGTTAATACTTGGACTGGAGACTGCCAGGGAACACTAGGCGCTGTAAGCTTTTTAACTTAAGGCTCCGATTGTGAAGATTGTAGCTACAGTCATTTAAACACAAGAGGAGATCAAAACTTTTAAAAAATAAACAAATAAACAATAAATGAATAAAAAATAAACAAACAAATAAAAAAACAAACAAACAAAAAACACTGGAAAGCCAGTCATTTATTTTGAGTTGTGAGGCTTTTTGGCTTACAAGCAGCTCTGTAACAAGAGTTACTCTTAGAACAGTCATTACAAATTGTCTGCTACAGCCAACGGTTATTGCTTATGGCCATAGCACTGTTAGGAATCCCGAGCTTGTGCGCTTAGTTAATACTTGGACTGGAGACTGCCAGGGAACACTAAGCGCTGTAAGCTTTTTAACTTAAGGCTCCGATTGTGAAGATTGTAGCTACAGTCATTTAAACACAAGAGGAGATCAAAACTTTAAAAAAATAAACAAATAAACAATAAATGAATAAAAAATAAACAAACAAATAAAAAAACAAATAAACAAAAAACACTGGAAAGCCAGTCATTTATTTTGAGTTGTGAGGCTTTTTGGCTTACAAGCAGCTCTGTAACAAGAGTTACTCTTAGAACAGTCATTACAAATTGTCTGCTACAGCCAACGGTTATTGCTTATGGCCATAGCACTGTTAGGAATCCCGAGCTTGTGCGCTTAGTTAATACTTGGACTGGAGACTGCCAGGGAACACTAGGCGCTGTAAGCTTTTTAACTTAAGGCTCCGATTGTCAAGATTGTAGCTACGGTCATTTAAACACAAGAGGAGATCAAAACTTTTAAAAAATAAACAAATAAACAATAAATGAATAAAAAATAAACAAACAAATAAAAAAACAAACAAACAAAAAACACTGGAAAGCCAGTCATTTATTTTGAGTTGTGAGGCTTTTTGGCTTACAAGCAGCTCTGTAACAAGAGTTACTCTTAGAACAGTCATTACAAATTGTCTGCTACAGCCAACGGTTATTGCTTATGGCCATAGCACTGTTAGGAATCCCGAGCTTGTGCGCTTAGTTAATACTTGGACTGGAGACTGCCAGGGAACACTAAGCGCTGTAAGCTTTTTAACTTAAGGCTCCGATTGTGAAGATTGTAGCTACAGTCATTTAAACACAAGAGGAGATCAAAACTTTAAAAAAAATAAACAAATAAACAATAAATGAATAAAAAATAAACAAACAAATAAAAAAAAACAAATAAACAAAAAACACTGGAAAGCCAGTCATTTATTTTGAGTTGTGAGGCTTTTTGGCTTACAAGCAGCTCTGTAACAAGAGTTACTCTTAGAACAGTCATTACAAATAGTCTTCTACAGCCAACAGTCATTGCTTATGGCCATTGCACTCTTAGGAATCCCGAGCTTGTGCGCTTAGTTAATACTTGGACTGGAGACTGCCAGGGAACACTAGGCGCTGTAAGCTTTTTAACTTAAGGCTCCGATTGTGAAGATTGTAGCTACAGTCATTTAAACACAAGAGGAGATCAAAACTTTTAAAAAATAAACAAATAAACAATAAATGAATAAAAAATAAACAAACAAATAAAAAAACAAACAAACAAAAAACACTGGAAAGCCAGTCATTTATTTTGAGTTGTGAGGCTTTTTGGCTTACAAGCAGCTCTGTAACAAGAGTTACTCTTAGAACAGTCATTACAAATTGTCTGCTACAGCCAACGGTTATTGCTTATGGCCATAGCACTGTTAGGAATCCCGAGCTTGTGCGCTTAGTTAATACTTGGACTGGAGACTGCCAGGGAACACTAGGCGCTGTAAGCTTTTTAACTTAAGGCTCCGATTGTGAAGATTGTAGCTACGGTCATTTAAACACAAGAGGAGATCAAAACTTTAAAAAAATAAACAAATAAACAATAAATGAATAAAAAATAAACAAACAAATAAAAAAACAAACAAACAAAAAACACTGGAAAGCCAGTCATTTATTTTGAGTTGTGAGGCTTTTTGGCTTACAAGCAGCTCTGTAACAAGAGTTACTCTTAGAACAGTCATTACAAATTGTCTGCTACAGCCAACGGTTATTGCTTATGGCCATAGCACTGTTAGGAATCCCGAGCTTGTGCGCTTAGTTAATACTTGGACTGGAGACTGCCAGGGAACACTAGGCGCTGTAAGCTTTTTAACTTAAGGCTCCGATTGTGAAGATTGTAGCTACGGTCATTTAAACACAAGAGGAGATCAAAACTTTTAAAAAATAAACAAATAAACAATAAATGAATAAAAAATAAACAAACAAATAAAAAAACAAACAAACAAAAAACACTGGAAAGCCAGTCATTTATTTTGAGTTGTGAGGCTTTTTGGCTTACAAGCAGCTCTGTAACAAGAGTTACTCTTAGAACAGTCATTACAAATTGTCTGCTACAGCCAACGGTTATTGCTTATGGCCATAGCACTGTTAGGAATCCCGAGCTTGTGCGCTTAGTTAATACTTGGACTGGAGACTGCCAGGGAACACTAAGCGCTGTAAGCTTTTTAACTTAAGGCTCCGATTGTGAAGATTGTAGCTACAGTCATTTAAACACAAGAGGAGATCAAAACTTTAAAAAAATAAACAAATAAACAATAAATGAATAAAAAATAAACAAACAAATAAAAAAACAAACAAACAAAAAACACTGGAAAGCCAGTCATTTATTTTGAGTTGTGAGGCTTTTTGGCTTACAAGCAGCTCTGTAACAAGAGTTACTCTTAGAACAGTCATTACAAATTGTCTGCTACAGCCAACGGTTATTGCTTATGGCCATAGCACTGTTAGGAATCCCGAGCTTGTGCGCTTAGTTAATACTTGGACTGGAGACTGCCAGGGAACACTAGGCGCTGTAAGCTTTTTAACTTAAGGCTCCGATTGTGAAGATTGTAGCTACGGTCATTTAAACACAAGAGGAGATCAAAACTTTTAAAAAATAAACAAATAAACAATAAATGAATAAAAAATAAACAAACAAATAAAAAAACAAACAAACAAAAAACACTGGAAAGCCAGTCATTTATTTTGAGTTGTGAGGCTTTTTGGCTTACAAGCAGCTCTGTAACAAGAGTTACTCTTAGAACAGTCATTACAAATAGTCTTCTACAGCCAACAGTCATTGCTTATGGCCATTGCACTCTTAGGAATCCCGAGCTTGTGCGCTTAGTTAATACTTGGACTGGAGACTGCCAGGGAACACTAGGCGCTGTAAGCTTTTTAACTTAAGGCTCCGATTGTGAAGATTGTAGCTACAGTCATTTAAACACGAGGAGATCAAAACTTTAAAAAAATAAACAAATAAACAATAAATGAATAAAAAATAAACAAACAAATAAAAAAACAAACAAACAAAAAACACTGGAAAGCCAGTCATTTATTTTGAGTTGTGAGGCTTTTTAGTTTACAAGCAGCTCTGTAACAAGAGTTACTCTTAGAACAGTCATTACAAATAGTCTTCTACAGCCAACAGTCATTGCTTATGGCCATTGCACTCTTAGGAATCCCGAGCTTGTGCGCTTAGTTAATACTTGGACTGGAGACTGCCAGGGAACACTAGGCGCTGTAAGCTTTTTAACTTAAGGCTCCGATTGTGAAGATTGTAGCTACAGTCATTTAAACACAAGAGGAGATCAAAACTTTTAAAAAATAAACAAATAAACAATAAATGAATAAAAAATAAACAAACAAATAAAAAAACAAACAAACAAAAAACACTGGAAAGCCAGTCATTTATTTTGAGTTGTGAGGCTTTTTGGCTTACAAGCAGCTCTGTAACAAGAGTTACTCTTAGAACAGTCATTACAAATTGTCTGCTACAGCCAACGGTTATTGCTTATGGCCATAGCACTGTTAGGAATCCCGAGCTTGTGCGCTTAGTTAATACTTGGACTGGAGACTGCCAGGGAACACTAAGCGCTGTAAGCTTTTTAACTTAAGGCTCCGATTGTGAAGATTGTAGCTACAGTCATTTAAACACAAGAGGAGATCAAAACTTTAAAAAAATAAACAAATAAACAATAAATGAATAAAAAATAAACAAACAAATAAAAAAACAAATAAACAAAAAACACTGGAAAGCCAGTCATTTATTTTGAGTTGTGAGGCTTTTTGGCTTACAAGCAGCTCTGTAACAAGAGTTACTCTTAGAACAGTCATTACAAATTGTCTGCTACAGCCAACGGTTATTGCTTATGGCCATAGCACTGTTAGGAATCCCGAGCTTGTGCGCTTAGTTAATACTTGGACTGGAGACTGCCAGGGAACACTAGGCGCTGTAAGCTTTTTAACTTAAGGCTCCGATTGTGAAGATTGTAGCTACAGTCATTTAAACACAAGAGGAGATCAAAACTTTTAAAAAATAAACAAATAAACAATAAATGAATAAAAAATAAACAAACAAATAAAAAAACAAACAAACAAAAAACACTGGAAAGCCAGTCATTTATTTTGAGTTGTGAGGCTTTTTGGCTTACAAGCAGCTCTGTAACAAGAGTTACTCTTAGAACAGTCATTACAAATTGTCTGCTACAGCCAACGGTTATTGCTTATGGCCATAGCACTGTTAGGAATCCCGAGCTTGTGCGCTTAGTTAATACTTGGACTGGAGACTGCCAGGGAACACTAAGCGCTGTAAGCTTTTTAACTTAAGGCTCCGATTGTGAAGATTGTAGCTACAGTCATTTAAACACAAGAGGAGATCAAAACTTTAAAAAAATAAACAAATAAACAATAAATGAATAAAAAATAAACAAACAAATAAAAAAACAAATAAACAAAAAACACTGGAAAGCCAGTCATTTATTTTGAGTTGTGAGGCTTTTTGGCTTACAAGCAGCTCTGTAACAAGAGTTACTCTTAGAACAGTCATTACAAATTGTCTGCTACAGCCAACGGTTATTGCTTATGGCCATAGCACTGTTAGGAATCCCGAGCTTGTGCGCTTAGTTAATACTTGGACTGGAGACTGCCAGGGAACACTAAGCGCTGTAAGCTTTTTAACTTAAGGCTCCGATTATGAAGATTGTAGCTACAGTCATTTAAACACAAGAGGAGATCAAAACTTTAAAAAAATAAACAAATAAACAATAAATGAATAAAAAATAAACAAACAAATAAAAAAACAAATAAACAAAAAACACTGGAAAGCCAGTCATTTATTTTGAGTTGTGAGGCTTTTTGGCTTACAAGCAGCTCTGTAACAAGAGTTACTCTTAGAACAGTCATTACAAATTGTCTGCTACAGCCAACGGTTATTGCTTATGGCCATAGCACTGTTAGGAATCCCGAGCTTGTGCGCTCAGTTAATACTTGGACTGGAGACTGCCAGGGAACACTAGGCGCTGTAAGCTTTTTAACTTAAGGCTCCGATTGTGAAGATTGTAGCTACAGTCATTTAAACACAAGAGGAGATCAAAACTTTAAAAAAATAAACAAATAAACAATAAATGAATAAAAAATAAACAAACAAATAAAAAAACAAACAAACAAAAAACACTGGAAAGCCAGTCATTTATTTTGAGTTGTGAGGCTTTTTAGTTTACAAGCAGCTCTGTAACAAGAGTTACTCTTAGAACAGTCATTACAAATAGTCTTCTACAGCCAACAGTCATTGCTTATGGCCATTGCACTCTTAGGAATCCCGAGCTTGTGCGCTTAGTTAATACTTGGACTGGAGACTGCCAGGGAACACTAGGCGCTGTAAGCTTTTTAACTTAAGGCTCCGATTGTGAAGATTGTAGCTACAGTCATTTAAACACAAGAGGAGATCAAAACTTTTAAAAAATAAACAAATAAACAATAAATGAATAAAAAATAAACAAACAAATAAAAAAACAAACAAACAAAAAACACTGGAAAGCCAGTCATTTATTTTGAGTTGTGAGGCTTTTTGGCTTACAAGCAGCTCTGTAACAAGAGTTACTCTTAGAACAGTCATTACAAATTGTCTGCTACAGCCAACGGTTATTGCTTATGGCCATAGCACTGTTAGGAATCCCGAGCTTGTGCGCGTAGTTAATACTTGGACTGGAGACTGCCAGGGAACACTAGGCGCTGTAAGCTTTTTAACTTAAGGCTCCGATTGTGAAGATTGTAGCTACAGTCATTTAAACACAAGAGGAGATCAAAACTTTAAAAAAATAAACAAATAAACAATAAATGAATAAAAAATAAACAAACAAATAAAAAAACAAACAAACAAAAAATACTGGAAAGCCAGTCATTTATTTTGAGTTGTGAGGCTTTTTGGCTTACAAGCAGCTCTGTAACAAGAGTTACTCTTAGAACAGTCATTACAAATTGTCTGCTACAGCCAACGGTTATTGCTTATGGCCATAGCACTGTTAGGAATCCCGAGCTTGTGCGCTTAGTTAATACTTGGACTGGAGACTGCCAGGGAACACTAGGCGCTGTAAGCTTTTTAACTTAAGGCTCCGATTGTGAAGATTGTAGCTACAGTCATTTAAACACAAGAGGAGATCAAAACTTTTAAAAAATAAACAAATAAACAATAAATGAATAAAAAATAAACAAACAAATAAAAAAACAAACAAACAAAAAACACTGGAAAGCCAGTCATTTATTTTGAGTTGTGAGGCTTTTTGGCTTACAAGCAGCTCTGTAACAAGAGTTACTCTTAGAACAGTCATTACAAATTGTCTGCTACAGCCAACGGTTATTGCTTATGGCCATAGCACTGTTAGGAATCCCGAGCTTGTGCGCTTAGTTAATACTTGGACTGGAGACTGCCAGGGAACACTAAGCGCTGTAAGCTTTTTAACTTAAGGCTCCGATTATGAAGATTGTAGCTACAGTCATTTAAACACAAGAGGAGATCAAAACTTTTAAAAAATAAACAAATAAACAATAAATGAATAAAAAATAAACAAACAAATAAAAAAACAAATAAACAAAAAACACTGGAAAGCCAGTCATTTATTTTGAGTTGTGAGGCTTTTTGGCTTACAAGCAGCTCTGTAACAAGAGTTACTCTTAGAACAGTCATTACAAATTGTCTGCTACAGCCAACGGTTATTGCTTATGGCCATAGCACTGTTAGGAATCCCGAGCTTGTGCGCTTAGTTAATACTTGGACTGGAGACTGCCAGGGAACACTAAGCGCTGTAAGCTTTTTAACTTAAGGCTCCGATTGTGAAGATTGTAGCTACAGTCATTTAAACACAAGAGGAGATCAAAACTTTAAAAAAATAAACAAATAAACAATAAATGAATAAAAAATAAACAAACAAATAAAAAAACAAACAAACAAAAAACACTGGAAAGCCAGTCATTTATTTTGAGTTGTGAGGCTTTTTGGCTTACAAGCAGCTCTGTAACAAGAGTTACTCTTAGAACAGTCATTACAAATTGTCTGCTACAGCCAACGGTTATTGCTTATGGCCATAGCACTGTTAGGAATCCCGAGCTTGTGCGCTTAGTTAATACTTGGACTGGAGACTGCCAGGGAACACTAGGCGCTGTAAGCTTTTTAACTTAAGGCTCCGATTGTGAAGATTGTAGCTACAGTCATTTAAACACAAGAGGAGATCAAAACTTTTAAAAAATAAACAAATAAACAATAAATGAATAAAAAATAAACAAACAAATAAAAAAACAAATAAACAAAAAACACTGGAAAGCCAGTCATTTATTTTGAGTTGTGAGGCTTTTTGGCTTACAAGCAGCTCTGTAACAAGAGTTACTCTTAGAACAGTCATTACAAATTGTCTGCTACAGCCAACGGTTATTGCTTATGGCCATAGCACTGTTAGGAATCCCGAGCTTGTGCGCTTAGTTAATACTTGGACTGGAGACTGCCAGGGAACACTAAGCGCTGTAAGCTTTTTAACTTAAGGCTCCGATTGTGAAGATTGTAGCTACAGTCATTTAAACACAAGAGGAGATCAAAACTTTAAAAAAATAAACAAATAAACAATAAATGAATAAAAAATAAACAAACAAATAAAAAAACAAACAAACAAAAAACACTGGAAAGCCAGTCATTTATTTTGAGTTGTGAGGCTTTTTGGCTTACAAGCAGCTCTGTAACAAGAGTTACTCTTAGAACAGTCATTACAAATTGTCTGCTACAGCCAACGGTTATTGCTTATGGCCATAGCACTGTTAGGAATCCCGAGCTTGTGCGCTTAGTTAATACTTGGACTGGAGACTGACAGGGAACACTAGGCGCTGTAAGCTTTTTAACTTAAGGCTCCGATTGTGAAGATTGTAGCTACAGTCATTTAAACACAAGAGGAGATCAAAACTTTAAAAAAATAAACAAATAAACAATAAATGAATAAAAAATAAACAAACAAATAAAAAAACAAACAAACAAAAAACACTGGAAAGCCAGTCATTTATTTTGAGTTGTGAGGCTTTTTAGTTTACAAGCAGCTCTGTAACAAGAGTTACTCTTAGAACAGTCATTACAAATAGTCTTCTACAGCCAACAGTCATTGCTTATGGCCATTGCACTCTTAGGAATCCCGAGCTTGTGCGCTTAGTTAATACTTGGACTGGAGACTGCCAGGGAACACTAGGCGCTGTAAGCTTTTTAACTTAAGGCTCCGATTGTGAAGATTGTAGCTACAGTCATTTAAACACAAGAGGAGATCAAAACTTAAAAAAAATAAACAAATAAACAATAAATGAATAAAAAATAAACAAACAAATAAAAAAACAAACAAACAAAAAACACTGGAAAGCCAGTCATTTATTTTGAGTTGTGAGGCTTTTTAGCTTACAAGCAGCTCTGTAACAAGAGTTACTCTTAGAACAGTCATTACAAATTGTCTGCTACAGCCAACGGTTATTGCTTATGGCCATAGCACTGTTAGGAATCCCGAGCTTGTGCGCTTAGTTAATACTTGGACTGGAGACTGCCAGGGAACACTAGGCGCTGTAAGCTTTTTAACTTAAGGCTCCGATTGTGAAGATTGTAGCTACAGTCATTTAAACACAAGAGGAGATCAAAACTTTAAAAAAATAAACAAATAAACAATAAATGAATAAAAAATAAACAAACAAATAAAAAAACAAACAAACAAAAAACACTGGAAAGCCAGTCATTTATTTTGAGTTGTGAGGCTTTTTAGTTTACAAGCAGCTCTGTAACAAGAGTTACTCTTAGAACAGTCATTACAAATAGTCTTCTACAGCCAACAGTCATTGCTTATGGCCATTGCACTCTTAGGAATCCCGAGCTTGTGCGCTTAGTTAATACTTGGACTGGAGACTGCCAGGGAACACTAGGCGCTGTAAGCTTTTTAACTTAAGGCTCCGATTGTGAAGATTGTAGCTACAGTCATTTAAACACAAGAGGAGATCAAAACTTTAAAAAAACAAACAAATAAGCAATAAATGAAGAAAAAATAAACAAACAAATAAAAAAACAAATAAACAAAAAACACTGGAAAGCCAGTCATTTATGTTGAGTTGTGAGGCTTTTTAGTTTACAAGCAGCTCTGTAACAAGAGTTACTCTTAGAACAGTCATTACAAATTGTCTGCTACAGCCAACGGTTATTGCTTATGGCCATAGCACTGTTAGGAATCCCGAGCTTGTGCGCTTAGTTAATACTTGGACTGGAGACTGCCAGGGAACACTAGGCGCTGTAAGCTTTTTAACTTAAGGCTCCGATTGTGAAGATTGTAGCTACAGTCATTTAAACACAAGAGGAGATCAAAACTTTTAAAAAATAAACAAATAAACAATAAATGAATAAAAAATAAACAAACAAATAAAAAAACAAATAAACAAAAAACACTGGAAAGCCAGTCATTTATTTTGAGTTGTGAGGCTTTTTAGTTTACAAGCAGCTCTGTAACAAGAGTTACTCTTAGAACAGTCATTACAAATAGTCTTCTACAGCCAACGGTCATTGCTTATGGCCATTGCACTCTTAGGAATCCCGAGCTTGTGCGCTTAGTTAATACTTGGACTGGAGACTGCCAGGGAACACTAGGCGCTGTAAGCTTTTTAACTTAAGGCTCCGATTGTGAAGATTGTAGCTACAGTCATTTAAACACAAGAGGAGATCAAAACTTAAAAAAAATAAACAAATAAACAATAAATGAATAAAAAATAAACAAACAAATAAAAAAACAAACAAACAAAAAACACTGGAAAGCCAGTCATTTATTTTGAGTTGTGAGGCTTTTTAGCTTACAAGCAGCTCTGTAACAAGAGTTACTCTTAGAACAGTCATTACAAATTGTCTGCTACAGCCAACGGTTATTGCTTATGGCCATAGCACTGTTAGGAATCCCGAGCTTGTGCGCTTAGTTAATACTTGGACTGGAGACTGCCAGGGAACACTAGGCGCTGTAAGCTTTTTAACTTAAGGCTCCGATTGTGAAGATTGTAGCTACAGTCATTTAAACACAAGAGGAGATCAAAACTTTAAAAAAATAAACAAATAAACAATAAATGAATAAAAAATAAACAAACAAATAAAAAAACAAACAAACAAAAAACACTGGAAAGCCAGTCATTTATTTTGAGTTGTGAGGCTTTTTAGTTTACAAGCAGCTCTGTAACAAGAGTTACTCTTAGAACAGTCATTACAAATAGTCTTCTACAGCCAACAGTCATTGCTTATGGCCATTGCACTCTTAGGAATCCCGAGCTTGTGCGCTTAGTTAATACTTGGACTGGAGACTGCCAGGGAACACTAGGCGCTGTAAGCTTTTTAACTTAAGGCTCCGATTGTGAAGATTGTAGCTACAGTCATTTAAACACAAGAGGAGATCAAAACTTAAAAAAAATAAACAAATAAACAATAAATGAATAAAAAATAAACAAACAAATAAAAAAACAAATAAGCAAAAAACACTGGAAAGCCAGTCATTTATTTTGAGTTGTGAGGCTTTTTAGTTTACAAGCAGCTCTGTAACAAGAGTTACTCTTAGAACAGTCATTACAAATAGTCTTCTACAGCCAACAGTCATTGCTTATGGCCATTGCACTCTTAGGAATCCCGAGCTTGTGCGCTTAGTTAATACTTGGACTGGAGACTGCCAGGGAACACTAGGCGCTGTAAGCTTTTTAACTTAAGGCTCCGATTGTGAAGATTGTAGCTACAGTCATTTAAACACAAGAGGAGATCAAAACTTTAAAAAAATAAACAAATAAACAATAAATGAATAAAAAATAAACAAACAAATAAAAAAACAAACAAACAAAAAACACTGGAAAGCCAGTCATTTATTTTGAGTTGTGAGGCTTTTTAGTTTACAAGCAGCTCTGTAACAAGAGTTACTCTTAGAACAGTCATTACAAATAGTCTTCTACAGCCAACAGTCATTGCTTATGGCCATTGCACTCTTAGGAATCCCGAGCTTGTGCGCTTAGTTAATACTTGGACTGGAGACTGCCAGGGAACACTAGGCGCTGTAAGCTTTTTAACTTAAGGCTCCGATTGTGAAGATTGTAGCTACAGTCATTTAAACACAAGAGGAGATCAAAACTTTAAAAAAACAAACAAATAAACAATAAATGAATAAAAAATAAACAAACAAATAAAAAAACAAATAAACAAAAAACACTGGAAAGCCAGTCATTTATGTTGAGTTGTGAGGCTTTTTAGTTTACAAGCAGCTCTGTAACAAGAGTTACTCTTAGAACAGTCATTACAAATTGTCTGCTACAGCCAACGGTTATTGCTTATGGCCATAGCACTGTTAGGAATCCCGAGCTTGTGCGCTTAGTTAATACTTGGACTGGAGACTGCCAGGGAACACTAGGCGCTGTAAGCTTTTTAACTTAAGGCTCCGATTGTGAAGATTGTAGCTACAGTCATTTAAACACAAGAGGAGATCAAAACTTTTAAAAAATAAACAAATAAACAATAAATGAATAAAAAATAAACAAACAAATAAAAAAACAAATAAACAAAAAACACTGGAAAGCCAGTCATTTATTTTGAGTTGTGAGGCTTTTTGGCTTACAAGCAGCTCTGTAACAAGAGTTACTCTTAGAACAGTCATTACAAATTGTCTGCTACAGCCAACGGTTATTGCTTATGGCCATAGCACTGTTAGGAATCCCGAGCTTGTGCGCTTAGTTAATACTTGGACTGGAGACTGCCAGGGAACACTAAGCGCTGTAAGCTTTTTAACTTAAGGCTCCGATTGTGAAGATTGTAGCTACAGTCATTTAAACACAAGAGGAGATCAAAACTTTAAAAAAACAAACAAATAAGCAATAAATGAAGAAAAAATAAACAAACAAATAAAAAAACAAATAAACAAAAAACACTGGAAAGCCAGTCATTTATGTTGAGTTGTGAGGCTTTTTAGTTTACAAGCAGCTCTGTAACAAGAGTTACTTATAGAACAGTCATTACAAATTGTCTGCTACAGCCAACGGTTATTGCTTATGGCCATAGCACTGTTAGGAATCCCGAGCTTGTGCGCTTAGTTAATACTTGGACTGGAGACTGCCAGGGAACACTAGGCGCTGTAAGCTTTTTAACTTAAGGCTCCGATTGTGAAGATTGTAGCTACAGTCATTTAAACACAAGAGGAGATCAAAACTTTAAAAAAATAAACAAATAAACAATAAATGAATAAAAAATAAACAAACAAATAAAAAAACAAACAAACAAAAAACACTGGAAAGCCAGTCATTTATGTTGAGTTGTGAGGCTTTTTAGTTTACAAGCAGCTCTGTAACAAGAGTTACTCTTAGAACAGTCATTACAAATTGTCTGCTACAGCCAACGGTTATTGCTTATGGCCATAGCACTGTTAGGAATCCCGAGCTTGTGCGCTTAGTTAATACTTGGACTGGAGACTGCCAGGGAACACTAGGCGCTGTAAGCTTTTTAACTTAAGGCTCCGATTGTGAAGATTGTAGCTACAGTCATTTAAACACAAGAGGAGATCAAAACTTTAAAAAAATAAACAAATAAACAATAAATGAATAAAAAATAAACAAACAAATAAAAAAACAAACAAACAAAAAACACTGGAAAGCCAGTCATTTATTTTGAGTTGTGAGGCTTTTTAGTTTACAAGCAGCTCTGTAACAAGAGTTACTCTTAGAACAGTCATTACAAATAGTCTTCTACAGCCAACAGTCATTGCTTATGGCCATTGCACTCTTAGGAATCCCGAGCTTGTGCGCTTAGTTAATACTTGGACTGGAGACTGCCAGGGAACACTAGGCGCTGTAAGCTTTTTAACTTAAGGCTCCGATTGTGAAGATTGTAGCTACAGTCATTTAAACACAAGAGGAGATCAAAACTTTAAAAAAACAAACAAATAAGCAAGAAATGAAGAAAAAATAAACAAACAAATAAAAAAACAAATAAACAAAAAACACTGGAAAGCCAGTCATTTATGTTGAGTTGTGAGGCTTTTTAGTTTACAAGCAGCTCTGTAACAAGAGTTACTCTTAGAACAGTCATTACAAATTGTCTGCTACAGCCAACGGTTATTGCTTATGGCCATAGCACTGTTAGGAATCCCGAGCTTGTGCGCTTAGTTAATACTTGGACTGGAGACTGCCAGGGAACACTAGGCGCTGTAAGCTTTTTAACTTAAGGCTCCGATTGTGAAGATTGTAGCTACAGTCATTTAAACACAAGAGGAGATCAAAACTTTAAAAAAATAAACAAATAAACAATAAATGAATAAAAAATAAACAAACAAATAAAAAAACAAACAAACAAAAAACACTGGGAAGCCAGTCATTTATTTTGAGTTGTGAGGCTTTTTAGTTTACAAGCAGCTCTGTAACAAGAGTTACTCTTAGAACAGTCATTACAAATAGTCTTCTACAGCCAACAGTCATTGCTTATGGCCATTGCACTCTTAGGAATCCCGAGCTTGTGCGCTTAGTTAATACTTGGACTGGAGACTGCCAGGGAACACTAGGCGCTGTAAGCTTTTTAACTTAAGGCTCCGATTGTGAAGATTGTAGCTACAGTCATTTAAACACAAGAGGAGATCAAAACTTTAAAAAAATAAACAAATAAACAATAAATGAATAAAAAATAAACAAACAAATAAAAAAACAAACAAACAAAAAACACTGGAAAGCCAGTCATTTATTTTGAGTTGTGAGGCTTTTTAGTTTACAAGCAGCTCTGTAACAAGAGTTACTCTTAGAACAGTCATTACAAATAGTCTTCTACAGCCAACAGTCATTGCTTATGGCCATTGCACTCTTAGGAATCCCGAGCTTGTGCGCTTAGTTAATACTTGGACTGGAGACTGCCAGGGAACACTAGGCGCTGTAAGCTTTTTAACTTAAGGCTCCGATTGTGAAGATTGTAGCTACAGTCATTTAAACACAAGAGGAGATCAAAACTTTAAAAAAATAAACAAATAAACAATAAATGAATAAAAAATAAACAAACAAATAAAAAAACAAACAAACAAAAAACACTGGAAAGCCAGTCATTTATGTTGAGTTGTGAGGCTTTTTAGTTTACAAGCAGCTCTGTAACAAGAGTTACTCTTAGAACAGTCATTACAAATTGTCTGCTACAGCCAACGGTTATTGCTTATGGCCATAGCACTGTTAGGAATCCCGAGCTTGTGCGCTTAGTTAATACTTGGACTGGAGACTGCCAGGGAACACTAGGCGCTGTAAGCTTTTTAACTTAAGGCTCCGATTGTGAAGATTGTAGCTACAGTCATTTAAACACAAGAGGAGATCAAAACTTTTAAAAAATAAAAAAATAAACAATAAATGAATAAAAAATAAACAAACAAATAAAAAAACAAACAAACAAAAAACACTGGAAAGCCAGTCATTTATTTTGAGTTGTGAGGCTTTTTAGTTTACAAGCAGCTCTGTAACAAGAGTTACTCTTAGAACAGTCATTACAAATTGTCTGCTACAGCCAACGGTTATTGCTTATGGCCATAGCACTGTTAGGAATCCCGAGCTTGTGCGCTTAGTTAAAACTTGGACTGGAGACTGCCAGGGAACACTAGGCGCTGTAAGCTTTTTAACTTAAGGCTCCGATTGTGAAGATTGTAGCTACAGTCATTTAAACACAAGAGGAGATCAAAACTTTAAAAAAATAAACAAATAAACAATAAATGAATAAAAAATAAACAAACAAATAAAAAAACAAACAAACAAAAAACACTGGGAAGCCAGTCATTTATTTTGAGTTGTGAGGCTTTTTAGTTTACAAGCAGCTCTGTAACAAGAGTTACTCTTAGAACAGTCATTACAAATAGTCTTCTACAGCCAACAGTCATTGCTTATGGCCATTGCACTCTTAGGAATCCCGAGCTTGTGCGCTTAGTTAATACTTGGACTGGAGACTGCCAGGGAACACTAGGCGCTGTAAGCTTTTTAACTTAAGGCTCCGATTGTGAAGATTGTAGCTACAGTCATTTAAACACAAGAGGAGATCAAAACTTTAAAAAAATAAACAAATAAACAATAAATGAATAAAAAATAAACAAACAAATAAAAAAACAAACAAACAAAAAACACTGGAAAGCCAGTCATTTATTTTGAGTTGTGAGGCTTTTAAGTTTACAAGCAGCTCTGTAACAAGAGTTACTCTTAGAACAGTCATTACAAATAGTCTTCTACAGCCAACAGTCATTGCTTATGGCCATTGCACTCTTAGGAATCCCGAGCTTGTGCGCTTAGTTAATACTTGGACTGGAGACTGCCAGGGAACACTAGGCGCTGTAAGCTTTTTAACTTAAGGCTCCGATTGTGAAGATTGTAGCTACAGTCATTTAAACACAAGAGGAGATCAAAACTTTAAAAAAACAAACAAATAAGCAATAAATGAAGAAAAAATAAACAAACAAATAAAAAAACAAATAAACAAAAAACACTGGAAAGCCAGTCATTTATGTTGAGTTGTGAGGCTTTTTAGTTTACAAGCAGCTCTGTAACAAGAGTTACTCTTAGAACAGTCATTACAAATTGTCTGCTACAGCCAACGGTTATTGCTTATGGCCATAGCACTGTTAGGAATCCCGAGCTTGTGCGCTTAGTTAATACTTGGACTGGAGACTGCCAGGGAACACTAGGCGCTGTAAGCTTTTTAACTTAAGGCTCCGATTGTGAAGATTGTAGCTACAGTCATTTAAACACAAGAGGAGATCAAAACTTTAAAAAAATAAACAAATAAACAATAAATGAATAAAAAATAAACAAACAAATAAAAAAACAAACAAACAAAAAACACTGGGAAGCCAGTCATTTATTTTGAGTTGTGAGGCTTTTTAGTTTACAAGCAGCTCTGTAACAAGAGTTACTCTTAGAACAGTCATTACAAATAGTCTTCTACAGCCAACAGTCATTGCTTATGGCCATTGCACTCTTAGGAATCCCGAGCTTGTGCGCTTAGTTAATACTTGGACTGGAGACTGCCAGGGAACACTAGGCGCTGTAAGCTTTTTAACTTAAGGCTCCGATTGTGAAGATTGTAGCTACAGTCATTTAAACACAAGAGGAGATCAAAACTTTTAAAAAATAAACAAATAAACAATAAATGAATAAAAAATAAACAAACAAATAAAAAAACAAACAAACAAAAAACACTGGAAAGCCAGTCATTTATTTTGAGTTGTGAGGCTTTTTGGCTTACAAGCAGCTCTGTAACAAGAGTTACTCTTAGAACAGTCATTACAAATTGTCTGCTACAGCCAACGGTTATTGCTTATGGCCATAGCACTGTTAGGAATCCCGAGCTTGTGCGCTTAGTTAATACTTGGACTGGAGACTGCCAGGGAACACTAGGCGCTGTAAGCTTTTTAACTTAAGGCTCCGATTGTGAAGATTGTAGCTACAGTCATTTAAACACAAGAGGAGATCAAAACTTTAAAAAAATAAACAAATAAACAATAAATGAATAAAAAATAAACAAACAAATAAAAAAACAAACAAACAAAAAACACTGGGAAGCCAGTCATTTATTTTGAGTTGTGAGGCTTTTTAGTTTACAAGCAGCTCTGTAACAAGAGTTACTCTTAGAACAGTCATTACAAATAGTCTTCTACAGCCAACAGTCATTGCTTATGGCCATTGCACTCTTAGGAATCCCGAGCTTGTGCGCTTAGTTAATACTTGGACTGGAGACTGCCAGGGAACACTAGGCGCTGTAAGCTTTTTAACTTAAGGCTCCGATTGTGAAGATTGTAGCTACAGTCATTTAAACACAAGAGGAGATCAAAACTTTTAAAAAATAAACAAATAAACAATAAATGAATAAAAAATAAACAAACAAATAAAAAAACAAACAAACAAAAAACACTGGAAAGCCAGTCATTTATTTTGAGTTGTGAGGCTTTTTGGCTTACAAGCAGCTCTGTAACAAGAGTTACTCTTAGAACAGTCATTACAAATTGTCTGCTACAGCCAACGGTTATTGCTTATGGCCATAGCACTGTTAGGAATCCCGAGCTTGTGCGCTTAGTTAATACTTGGACTGGAGACTGCCAGGGAACACTAAGCGCTGTAAGCTTTTTAACTTAAGGCTCCGATTGTGAAGATTGTAGCTACAGTCATTTAAACACAAGAGGAGATCAAAACTTTAAAAAAATAAACAAATAAACAATAAATGAATAAAAAATAAACAAACAAATAAAAAAACAAACAAACAAAAAACACTGGAAAGCCAGTCATTTATTTTGAGTTGTGAGGCTTTTTGGCTTACAAGCAGCTCTGTAACAAGAGTTACTCTTAGAACAGTCATTACAAATAGTCTTCTACAGCCAACAGTCATTGCTTATGGCCATTGCACTCTTAGGAATCCCGAGCTTGTGCGCTTAGTTAATACTTGGACTGGAGACTGCCAGGGAACACTAGGCGCTGTAAGCTTTTTAACTTAAGGCTCCGATTGTGAAGATTGTAGCTACAGTCATTTAAACACGAGGAGATCAAAACTTTAAAAAAATAAACAAATAAACAATAAATGAATAAAAAATAAACAAACAAATAAAAAAACAAACAAACAAAAAACACTGGAAAGCCAGTCATTTATTTTGAGTTGTGAGGCTTTTTAGTTTACAAGCAGCTCTGTAACAAGAGTTACTCTTAGAACAGTCATTACAAATAGTCTTCTACAGCCAACAGTCATTGCTTATGGCCATTGCACTCTTAGGAATCCCGAGCTTGTGCGCTTAGTTAATACTTGGACTGGAGACTGCCAGGGAACACTAGGCGCTGTAAGCTTTTTAACTTAAGGCTCCGATTGTGAAGATTGTAGCTACAGTCATTTAAACACAAGAGGAGATCAAAACTTTTAAAAAATAAACAAATAAACAATAAATGAATAAAAAATAAACAAACAAATAAAAAAACAAACAAACAAAAAACACTGGAAAGCCAGTCATTTATTTTGAGTTGTGAGGCTTTTTGGCTTACAAGCAGCTCTGTAACAAGAGTTACTCTTAGAACAGTCATTACAAATTGTCTGCTACAGCCAACGGTTATTGCTTATGGCCATAGCACTGTTAGGAATCCCGAGCTTGTGCGCTTAGTTAATACTTGGACTGGAGACTGCCAGGGAACACTAGGCGCTGTAAGCTTTTTAACTTAAGGCTCCGATTGTGAAGATTGTAGCTACAGTCATTTAAACACAAGAGGAGATCAAAACTTTAAAAAAATAAACAAATAAACAATAAATGAATAAAAAATAAACAAACAAATAAAAAAACAAACAAACAAAAAACACTGGAAAGCCAGTCATTTATTTTGAGTTGTGAGGCTTTTTAGTTTACAAGCAGCTCTGTAACAAGAGTTACTCTTAGAACAGTCATTACAAATAGTCTTCTACAGCCAACAGTCATTGCTTATGGCCATTGCACTCTTAGGAATCCCGAGCTTGTGCGCTTAGTTAATACTTGGACTGGAGACTGCCAGGGAACACTAGGCGCTGTAAGCTTTTTAACTTAAGGCTCCGATTGTGAAGATTGTAGCTACAGTCATTTAAACACAAGAGGAGATCAAAACTTTTAAAAAATAAACAAATAAACAATAAATGAATAAAAAATAAACAAACAAATAAAAAAACAAACAAACAAAAAACACTGGAAAGCCAGTCATTTATTTTGAGTTGTGAGGCTTTTTGGCTTACAAGCAGCTCTGTAACAAGAGTTACTCTTAGAACAGTCATTACAAATTGTCTGCTACAGCCAACGGTTATTGCTTATGGCCATAGCACTGTTAGGAATCCCGAGCTTGTGCGCTTAGTTAATACTTGGACTGGAGACTGCCAGGGAACACTAAGCGCTGTAAGCTTTTTAACTTAAGGCTCCGATTGTGAAGATTGTAGCTACAGTCATTTAAACACAAGAGGAGATCAAAACTTTAAAAAAATAAACAAATAAACAATAAATGAATAAAAAATAAACAAACAAATAAAAAAACAAACAAACAAAAAACACTGGAAAGCCAGTCATTTATTTTGAGTTGTGAGGCTTTTTAGTTTACAAGCAGCTCTGTAACAAGAGTTACTCTTAGAACAGTCATTACAAATAGTCTTCTACAGCCAACAGTCATTGCTTATGGCCATTGCACTCTTAGGAATCCCGAGCTTGTGCGCTTAGTTAATACTTGGACTGGAGACTGCCAGGGAACACTAGGCGCTGTAAGCTTTTTAACTTAAGGCTCCGATTGTGAAGATTGTAGCTACAGTCATTTAAACACAAGAGGAGATCAAAACTTTTAAAAAATAAACAAATAAACAATAAATGAATAAAAAATAAACAAACAAATAAAAAAACAAACAAACAAAAAACACTGGAAAGCCAGTCATTTATTTTGAGTTGTGAGGCTTTTTGGCTTACAAGCAGCTCTGTAACAAGAGTTACTCTTAGAACAGTCATTACAAATTGTCTGCTACAGCCAACGGTTATTGCTTATGGCCATAGCACTGTTAGGAATCCCGAGCTTGTGCGCTTAGTTAATACTTGGACTGGAGACTGCCAGGGAACACTAAGCGCTGTAAGCTTTTTAACTTAAGGCTCCGATTGTGAAGATTGTAGCTACAGTCATTTAAACACAAGAGGAGATCAAAACTTTAAAAAAATAAACAAATAAACAATAAATGAATAAAAAATAAACAAACAAATAAAAAAACAAATAAACAAAAAACACTGGAAAGCCAGTCATTTATTTTGAGTTGTGAGGCTTTTTGGCTTACAAGCAGCTCTGTAACAAGAGTTACTCTTAGAACAGTCATTACAAATTGTCTGCTACAGCCAACGGTTATTGCTTATGGCCATAGCACTGTTAGGAATCCCGAGCTTGTGCGCTTAGTTAATACTTGGACTGGAGACTGCCAGGGAACACTAGGCGCTGTAAGCTTTTTAACTTAAGGCTCCGATTGTCAAGATTGTAGCTACGGTCATTTAAACACAAGAGGAGATCAAAACTTTTAAAAAATAAACAAATAAACAATAAATGAATAAAAAATAAACAAACAAATAAAAAAACAAACAAACAAAAAACACTGGAAAGCCAGTCATTTATTTTGAGTTGTGAGGCTTTTTGGCTTACAAGCAGCTCTGTAACAAGAGTTACTCTTAGAACAGTCATTACAAATTGTCTGCTACAGCCAACGGTTATTGCTTATGGCCATAGCACTGTTAGGAATCCCGAGCTTGTGCGCTTAGTTAATACTTGGACTGGAGACTGCCAGGGAACACTAAGCGCTGTAAGCTTTTTAACTTAAGGCTCCGATTGTGAAGATTGTAGCTACAGTCATTTAAACACAAGAGGAGATCAAAACTTTAAAAAAAATAAACAAATAAACAATAAATGAATAAAAAATAAACAAACAAATAAAAAAAAACAAATAAACAAAAAACACTGGAAAGCCAGTCATTTATTTTGAGTTGTGAGGCTTTTTGGCTTACAAGCAGCTCTGTAACAAGAGTTACTCTTAGAACAGTCATTACAAATAGTCTTCTACAGCCAACAGTCATTGCTTATGGCCATTGCACTCTTAGGAATCCCGAGCTTGTGCGCTTAGTTAATACTTGGACTGGAGACTGCCAGGGAACACTAGGCGCTGTAAGCTTTTTAACTTAAGGCTCCGATTGTGAAGATTGTAGCTACAGTCATTTAAACACAAGAGGAGATCAAAACTTTTAAAAAATAAACAAATAAACAATAAATGAATAAAAAATAAACAAACAAATAAAAAAACAAACAAACAAAAAACACTGGAAAGCCAGTCATTTATTTTGAGTTGTGAGGCTTTTTGGCTTACAAGCAGCTCTGTAACAAGAGTTACTCTTAGAACAGTCATTACAAATTGTCTGCTACAGCCAACGGTTATTGCTTATGGCCATAGCACTGTTAGGAATCCCGAGCTTGTGCGCTTAGTTAATACTTGGACTGGAGACTGCCAGGGAACACTAGGCGCTGTAAGCTTTTTAACTTAAGGCTCCGATTGTGAAGATTGTAGCTACGGTCATTTAAACACAAGAGGAGATCAAAACTTTAAAAAAATAAACAAATAAACAATAAATGAATAAAAAATAAACAAACAAATAAAAAAACAAACAAACAAAAAACACTGGAAAGCCAGTCATTTATTTTGAGTTGTGAGGCTTTTTGGCTTACAAGCAGCTCTGTAACAAGAGTTACTCTTAGAACAGTCATTACAAATTGTCTGCTACAGCCAACGGTTATTGCTTATGGCCATAGCACTGTTAGGAATCCCGAGCTTGTGCGCTTAGTTAATACTTGGACTGGAGACTGCCAGGGAACACTAGGCGCTGTAAGCTTTTTAACTTAAGGCTCCGATTGTGAAGATTGTAGCTACGGTCATTTAAACACAAGAGGAGATCAAAACTTTTAAAAAATAAACAAATAAACAATAAATGAATAAAAAATAAACAAACAAATAAAAAAACAAACAAACAAAAAACACTGGAAAGCCAGTCATTTATTTTGAGTTGTGAGGCTTTTTGGCTTACAAGCAGCTCTGTAACAAGAGTTACTCTTAGAACAGTCATTACAAATTGTCTGCTACAGCCAACGGTTATTGCTTATGGCCATAGCACTGTTAGGAATCCCGAGCTTGTGCGCTTAGTTAATACTTGGACTGGAGACTGCCAGGGAACACTAAGCGCTGTAAGCTTTTTAACTTAAGGCTCCGATTGTGAAGATTGTAGCTACAGTCATTTAAACACAAGAGGAGATCAAAACTTTAAAAAAATAAACAAATAAACAATAAATGAATAAAAAATAAACAAACAAATAAAAAAACAAACAAACAAAAAACACTGGAAAGCCAGTCATTTATTTTGAGTTGTGAGGCTTTTTGGCTTACAAGCAGCTCTGTAACAAGAGTTACTCTTAGAACAGTCATTACAAATTGTCTGCTACAGCCAACGGTTATTGCTTATGGCCATAGCACTGTTAGGAATCCCGAGCTTGTGCGCTTAGTTAATACTTGGACTGGAGACTGCCAGGGAACACTAGGCGCTGTAAGCTTTTTAACTTAAGGCTCCGATTGTGAAGATTGTAGCTACAGTCATTTAAACACGAGGAGATCAAAACTTTTAAAAAATAAACAAATAAACAATAAATGAATAAAAAATAAACAAACAAATAAAAAAACAAACAAACAAAAAACACTGGAAAGCCAGTCATTTATTTTGAGTTGTGAGGCTTTTTAGTTTACAAGCAGCTCTGTAACAAGAGTTACTCTTAGAACAGTCATTACAAATAGTCTTCTACAGCCAACAGTCATTGCTTATGGCCATTGCACTCTTAGGAATCCCGAGCTTGTGCGCTTAGTTAATACTTGGACTGGAGACTGCCAGGGAACACTAGGCGCTGTAAGCTTTTTAACTTAAGGCTCCGATTGTGAAGATTGTAGCTACAGTCATTTAAACACAAGAGGAGATCAAAACTTTTAAAAAATAAACAAATAAACAATAAATGAATAAAAAATAAACAAACAAATAAAAAAACAAACAAACAAAAAACACTGGAAAGCCAGTCATTTATTTTGAGTTGTGAGGCTTTTTGGCTTACAAGCAGCTCTGTAACAAGAGTTACTCTTAGAACAGTCATTACAAATTGTCTGCTACAGCCAACGGTTATTGCTTATGGCCATAGCACTGTTAGGAATCCCGAGCTTGTGCGCTTAGTTAATACTTGGACTGGAGACTGCCAGGGAACACTAAGCGCTGTAAGCTTTTTAACTTAAGGCTCCGATTGTGAAGATTGTAGCTACAGTCATTTAAACACAAGAGGAGATCAAAACTTTAAAAAAATAAACAAATAAACAATAAATGAATAAAAAATAAACAAACAAATAAAAAAACAAATAAACAAAAAACACTGGAAAGCCAGTCATTTATTTTGAGTTGTGAGGCTTTTTGGCTTACAAGCAGCTCTGTAACAAGAGTTACTCTTAGAACAGTCATTACAAATTGTCTGCTACAGCCAACGGTTATTGCTTATGGCCATAGCACTGTTAGGAATCCCGAGCTTGTGCGCTTAGTTAATACTTGGACTGGAGACTGCCAGGGAACACTAGGCGCTGTAAGCTTTTTAACTTAAGGCTCCGATTGTGAAGATTGTAGCTACAGTCATTTAAACACAAGAGGAGATCAAAACTTTTAAAAAATAAACAAATAAACAATAAATGAATAAAAAATAAACAAACAAATAAAAAAACAAACAAACAAAAAACACTGGAAAGCCAGTCATTTATTTTGAGTTGTGAGGCTTTTTGGCTTACAAGCAGCTCTGTAACAAGAGTTACTCTTAGAACAGTCATTACAAATTGTCTGCTACAGCCAACGGTTATTGCTTATGGCCATAGCACTGTTAGGAATCCCGAGCTTGTGCGCTTAGTTAATACTTGGACTGGAGACTGCCAGGGAACACTAAGCGCTGTAAGCTTTTTAACTTAAGGCTCCGATTGTGAAGATTGTAGCTACAGTCATTTAAACACAAGAGGAGATCAAAACTTTAAAAAAATAAACAAATAAACAATAAATGAATAAAAAATAAACAAACAAATAAAAAAACAAATAAACAAAAAACACTGGAAAGCCAGTCATTTATTTTGAGTTGTGAGGCTTTTTGGCTTACAAGCAGCTCTGTAACAAGAGTTACTCTTAGAACAGTCATTACAAATTGTCTGCTACAGCCAACGGTTATTGCTTATGGCCATAGCACTGTTAGGAATCCCGAGCTTGTGCGCTTAGTTAATACTTGGACTGGAGACTGCCAGGGAACACTAAGCGCTGTAAGCTTTTTAACTTAAGGCTCCGATTATGAAGATTGTAGCTACAGTCATTTAAACACAAGAGGAGATCAAAACTTTAAAAAAATAAACAAATAAACAATAAATGAATAAAAAATAAACAAACAAATAAAAAAACAAATAAACAAAAAACACTGGAAAGCCAGTCATTTATTTTGAGTTGTGAGGCTTTTTGGCTTACAAGCAGCTCTGTAACAAGAGTTACTCTTAGAACAGTCATTACAAATTGTCTGCTACAGCCAACGGTTATTGCTTATGGCCATAGCACTGTTAGGAATCCCGAGCTTGTGCGCTCAGTTAATACTTGGACTGGAGACTGCCAGGGAACACTAGGCGCTGTAAGCTTTTTAACTTAAGGCTCCGATTGTGAAGATTGTAGCTACAGTCATTTAAACACAAGAGGAGATCAAAACTTTAAAAAAATAAACAAATAAACAATAAATGAATAAAAAATAAACAAACAAATAAAAAAACAAACAAACAAAAAACACTGGAAAGCCAGTCATTTATTTTGAGTTGTGAGGCTTTTTAGTTTACAAGCAGCTCTGTAACAAGAGTTACTCTTAGAACAGTCATTACAAATAGTCTTCTACAGCCAACAGTCATTGCTTATGGCCATTGCACTCTTAGGAATCCCGAGCTTGTGCGCTTAGTTAATACTTGGACTGGAGACTGCCAGGGAACACTAGGCGCTGTAAGCTTTTTAACTTAAGGCTCCGATTGTGAAGATTGTAGCTACAGTCATTTAAACACAAGAGGAGATCAAAACTTTTAAAAAATAAACAAATAAACAATAAATGAATAAAAAATAAACAAACAAATAAAAAAACAAACAAACAAAAAACACTGGAAAGCCAGTCATTTATTTTGAGTTGTGAGGCTTTTTGGCTTACAAGCAGCTCTGTAACAAGAGTTACTCTTAGAACAGTCATTACAAATTGTCTGCTACAGCCAACGGTTATTGCTTATGGCCATAGCACTGTTAGGAATCCCGAGCTTGTGCGCGTAGTTAATACTTGGACTGGAGACTGCCAGGGAACACTAGGCGCTGTAAGCTTTTTAACTTAAGGCTCCGATTGTGAAGATTGTAGCTACAGTCATTTAAACACAAGAGGAGATCAAAACTTTAAAAAAATAAACAAATAAACAATAAATGAATAAAAAATAAACAAACAAATAAAAAAACAAACAAACAAAAAATACTGGAAAGCCAGTCATTTATTTTGAGTTGTGAGGCTTTTTGGCTTACAAGCAGCTCTGTAACAAGAGTTACTCTTAGAACAGTCATTACAAATTGTCTGCTACAGCCAACGGTTATTGCTTATGGCCATAGCACTGTTAGGAATCCCGAGCTTGTGCGCTTAGTTAATACTTGGACTGGAGACTGCCAGGGAACACTAGGCGCTGTAAGCTTTTTAACTTAAGGCTCCGATTGTGAAGATTGTAGCTACAGTCATTTAAACACAAGAGGAGATCAAAACTTTTAAAAAATAAACAAATAAACAATAAATGAATAAAAAATAAACAAACAAATAAAAAAACAAACAAACAAAAAACACTGGAAAGCCAGTCATTTATTTTGAGTTGTGAGGCTTTTTGGCTTACAAGCAGCTCTGTAACAAGAGTTACTCTTAGAACAGTCATTACAAATTGTCTGCTACAGCCAACGGTTATTGCTTATGGCCATAGCACTGTTAGGAATCCCGAGCTTGTGCGCTTAGTTAATACTTGGACTGGAGACTGCCAGGGAACACTAAGCGCTGTAAGCTTTTTAACTTAAGGCTCCGATTATGAAGATTGTAGCTACAGTCATTTAAACACAAGAGGAGATCAAAACTTTTAAAAAATAAACAAATAAACAATAAATGAATAAAAAATAAACAAACAAATAAAAAAACAAATAAACAAAAAACACTGGAAAGCCAGTCATTTATTTTGAGTTGTGAGGCTTTTTGGCTTACAAGCAGCTCTGTAACAAGAGTTACTCTTAGAACAGTCATTACAAATTGTCTGCTACAGCCAACGGTTATTGCTTATGGCCATAGCACTGTTAGGAATCCCGAGCTTGTGCGCTTAGTTAATACTTGGACTGGAGACTGCCAGGGAACACTAAGCGCTGTAAGCTTTTTAACTTAAGGCTCCGATTGTGAAGATTGTAGCTACAGTCATTTAAACACAAGAGGAGATCAAAACTTTAAAAAAATAAACAAATAAACAATAAATGAATAAAAAATAAACAAACAAATAAAAAAACAAACAAACAAAAAACACTGGAAAGCCAGTCATTTATTTTGAGTTGTGAGGCTTTTTGGCTTACAAGCAGCTCTGTAACAAGAGTTACTCTTAGAACAGTCATTACAAATTGTCTGCTACAGCCAACGGTTATTGCTTATGGCCATAGCACTGTTAGGAATCCCGAGCTTGTGCGCTTAGTTAATACTTGGACTGGAGACTGCCAGGGAACACTAGGCGCTGTAAGCTTTTTAACTTAAGGCTCCGATTGTGAAGATTGTAGCTACAGTCATTTAAACACAAGAGGAGATCAAAACTTTTAAAAAATAAACAAATAAACAATAAATGAATAAAAAATAAACAAACAAATAAAAAAACAAATAAACAAAAAACACTGGAAAGCCAGTCATTTATTTTGAGTTGTGAGGCTTTTTGGCTTACAAGCAGCTCTGTAACAAGAGTTACTCTTAGAACAGTCATTACAAATTGTCTGCTACAGCCAACGGTTATTGCTTATGGCCATAGCACTGTTAGGAATCCCGAGCTTGTGCGCTTAGTTAATACTTGGACTGGAGACTGCCAGGGAACACTAAGCGCTGTAAGCTTTTTAACTTAAGGCTCCGATTGTGAAGATTGTAGCTACAGTCATTTAAACACAAGAGGAGATCAAAACTTTAAAAAAATAAACAAATAAACAATAAATGAATAAAAAATAAACAAACAAATAAAAAAACAAACAAACAAAAAACACTGGAAAGCCAGTCATTTATTTTGAGTTGTGAGGCTTTTTGGCTTACAAGCAGCTCTGTAACAAGAGTTACTCTTAGAACAGTCATTACAAATTGTCTGCTACAGCCAACGGTTATTGCTTATGGCCATAGCACTGTTAGGAATCCCGAGCTTGTGCGCTTAGTTAATACTTGGACTGGAGACTGACAGGGAACACTAGGCGCTGTAAGCTTTTTAACTTAAGGCTCCGATTGTGAAGATTGTAGCTACAGTCATTTAAACACAAGAGGAGATCAAAACTTTAAAAAAATAAACAAATAAACAATAAATGAATAAAAAATAAACAAACAAATAAAAAAACAAACAAACAAAAAACACTGGAAAGCCAGTCATTTATTTTGAGTTGTGAGGCTTTTTAGTTTACAAGCAGCTCTGTAACAAGAGTTACTCTTAGAACAGTCATTACAAATAGTCTTCTACAGCCAACAGTCATTGCTTATGGCCATTGCACTCTTAGGAATCCCGAGCTTGTGCGCTTAGTTAATACTTGGACTGGAGACTGCCAGGGAACACTAGGCGCTGTAAGCTTTTTAACTTAAGGCTCCGATTGTGAAGATTGTAGCTACAGTCATTTAAACACAAGAGGAGATCAAAACTTAAAAAAAATAAACAAATAAACAATAAATGAATAAAAAATAAACAAACAAATAAAAAAACAAACAAACAAAAAACACTGGAAAGCCAGTCATTTATTTTGAGTTGTGAGGCTTTTTAGCTTACAAGCAGCTCTGTAACAAGAGTTACTCTTAGAACAGTCATTACAAATTGTCTGCTACAGCCAACGGTTATTGCTTATGGCCATAGCACTGTTAGGAATCCCGAGCTTGTGCGCTTAGTTAATACTTGGACTGGAGACTGCCAGGGAACACTAGGCGCTGTAAGCTTTTTAACTTAAGGCTCCGATTGTGAAGATTGTAGCTACAGTCATTTAAACACAAGAGGAGATCAAAACTTTAAAAAAATAAACAAATAAACAATAAATGAATAAAAAATAAACAAACAAATAAAAAAACAAACAAACAAAAAACACTGGAAAGCCAGTCATTTATTTTGAGTTGTGAGGCTTTTTAGTTTACAAGCAGCTCTGTAACAAGAGTTACTCTTAGAACAGTCATTACAAATAGTCTTCTACAGCCAACAGTCATTGCTTATGGCCATTGCACTCTTAGGAATCCCGAGCTTGTGCGCTTAGTTAATACTTGGACTGGAGACTGCCAGGGAACACTAGGCGCTGTAAGCTTTTTAACTTAAGGCTCCGATTGTGAAGATTGTAGCTACAGTCATTTAAACACAAGAGGAGATCAAAACTTTAAAAAAACAAACAAATAAGCAATAAATGAAGAAAAAATAAACAAACAAATAAAAAAACAAATAAACAAAAAACACTGGAAAGCCAGTCATTTATGTTGAGTTGTGAGGCTTTTTAGTTTACAAGCAGCTCTGTAACAAGAGTTACTCTTAGAACAGTCATTACAAATTGTCTGCTACAGCCAACGGTTATTGCTTATGGCCATAGCACTGTTAGGAATCCCGAGCTTGTGCGCTTAGTTAATACTTGGACTGGAGACTGCCAGGGAACACTAGGCGCTGTAAGCTTTTTAACTTAAGGCTCCGATTGTGAAGATTGTAGCTACAGTCATTTAAACACAAGAGGAGATCAAAACTTTTAAAAAATAAACAAATAAACAATAAATGAATAAAAAATAAACAAACAAATAAAAAAACAAATAAACAAAAAACACTGGAAAGCCAGTCATTTATTTTGAGTTGTGAGGCTTTTTAGTTTACAAGCAGCTCTGTAACAAGAGTTACTCTTAGAACAGTCATTACAAATAGTCTTCTACAGCCAACGGTCATTGCTTATGGCCATTGCACTCTTAGGAATCCCGAGCTTGTGCGCTTAGTTAATACTTGGACTGGAGACTGCCAGGGAACACTAGGCGCTGTAAGCTTTTTAACTTAAGGCTCCGATTGTGAAGATTGTAGCTACAGTCATTTAAACACAAGAGGAGATCAAAACTTAAAAAAAATAAACAAATAAACAATAAATGAATAAAAAATAAACAAACAAATAAAAAAACAAACAAACAAAAAACACTGGAAAGCCAGTCATTTATTTTGAGTTGTGAGGCTTTTTAGCTTACAAGCAGCTCTGTAACAAGAGTTACTCTTAGAACAGTCATTACAAATTGTCTGCTACAGCCAACGGTTATTGCTTATGGCCATAGCACTGTTAGGAATCCCGAGCTTGTGCGCTTAGTTAATACTTGGACTGGAGACTGCCAGGGAACACTAGGCGCTGTAAGCTTTTTAACTTAAGGCTCCGATTGTGAAGATTGTAGCTACAGTCATTTAAACACAAGAGGAGATCAAAACTTTAAAAAAATAAACAAATAAACAATAAATGAATAAAAAATAAACAAACAAATAAAAAAACAAACAAACAAAAAACACTGGAAAGCCAGTCATTTATTTTGAGTTGTGAGGCTTTTTAGTTTACAAGCAGCTCTGTAACAAGAGTTACTCTTAGAACAGTCATTACAAATAGTCTTCTACAGCCAACAGTCATTGCTTATGGCCATTGCACTCTTAGGAATCCCGAGCTTGTGCGCTTAGTTAATACTTGGACTGGAGACTGCCAGGGAACACTAGGCGCTGTAAGCTTTTTAACTTAAGGCTCCGATTGTGAAGATTGTAGCTACAGTCATTTAAACACAAGAGGAGATCAAAACTTAAAAAAAATAAACAAATAAACAATAAATGAATAAAAAATAAACAAACAAATAAAAAAACAAATAAGCAAAAAACACTGGAAAGCCAGTCATTTATTTTGAGTTGTGAGGCTTTTTAGTTTACAAGCAGCTCTGTAACAAGAGTTACTCTTAGAACAGTCATTACAAATAGTCTTCTACAGCCAACAGTCATTGCTTATGGCCATTGCACTCTTAGGAATCCCGAGCTTGTGCGCTTAGTTAATACTTGGACTGGAGACTGCCAGGGAACACTAGGCGCTGTAAGCTTTTTAACTTAAGGCTCCGATTGTGAAGATTGTAGCTACAGTCATTTAAACACAAGAGGAGATCAAAACTTTAAAAAAATAAACAAATAAACAATAAATGAATAAAAAATAAACAAACAAATAAAAAAACAAACAAACAAAAAACACTGGAAAGCCAGTCATTTATTTTGAGTTGTGAGGCTTTTTAGTTTACAAGCAGCTCTGTAACAAGAGTTACTCTTAGAACAGTCATTACAAATAGTCTTCTACAGCCAACAGTCATTGCTTATGGCCATTGCACTCTTAGGAATCCCGAGCTTGTGCGCTTAGTTAATACTTGGACTGGAGACTGCCAGGGAACACTAGGCGCTGTAAGCTTTTTAACTTAAGGCTCCGATTGTGAAGATTGTAGCTACAGTCATTTAAACACAAGAGGAGATCAAAACTTTAAAAAAACAAACAAATAAACAATAAATGAATAAAAAATAAACAAACAAATAAAAAAACAAATAAACAAAAAACACTGGAAAGCCAGTCATTTATGTTGAGTTGTGAGGCTTTTTAGTTTACAAGCAGCTCTGTAACAAGAGTTACTCTTAGAACAGTCATTACAAATTGTCTGCTACAGCCAACGGTTATTGCTTATGGCCATAGCACTGTTAGGAATCCCGAGCTTGTGCGCTTAGTTAATACTTGGACTGGAGACTGCCAGGGAACACTAGGCGCTGTAAGCTTTTTAACTTAAGGCTCCGATTGTGAAGATTGTAGCTACAGTCATTTAAACACAAGAGGAGATCAAAACTTTTAAAAAATAAACAAATAAACAATAAATGAATAAAAAATAAACAAACAAATAAAAAAACAAATAAACAAAAAACACTGGAAAGCCAGTCATTTATTTTGAGTTGTGAGGCTTTTTGGCTTACAAGCAGCTCTGTAACAAGAGTTACTCTTAGAACAGTCATTACAAATTGTCTGCTACAGCCAACGGTTATTGCTTATGGCCATAGCACTGTTAGGAATCCCGAGCTTGTGCGCTTAGTTAATACTTGGACTGGAGACTGCCAGGGAACACTAAGCGCTGTAAGCTTTTTAACTTAAGGCTCCGATTGTGAAGATTGTAGCTACAGTCATTTAAACACAAGAGGAGATCAAAACTTTAAAAAAACAAACAAATAAGCAATAAATGAAGAAAAAATAAACAAACAAATAAAAAAACAAATAAACAAAAAACACTGGAAAGCCAGTCATTTATGTTGAGTTGTGAGGCTTTTTAGTTTACAAGCAGCTCTGTAACAAGAGTTACTTATAGAACAGTCATTACAAATTGTCTGCTACAGCCAACGGTTATTGCTTATGGCCATAGCACTGTTAGGAATCCCGAGCTTGTGCGCTTAGTTAATACTTGGACTGGAGACTGCCAGGGAACACTAGGCGCTGTAAGCTTTTTAACTTAAGGCTCCGATTGTGAAGATTGTAGCTACAGTCATTTAAACACAAGAGGAGATCAAAACTTTAAAAAAATAAACAAATAAACAATAAATGAATAAAAAATAAACAAACAAATAAAAAAACAAACAAACAAAAAACACTGGAAAGCCAGTCATTTATGTTGAGTTGTGAGGCTTTTTAGTTTACAAGCAGCTCTGTAACAAGAGTTACTCTTAGAACAGTCATTACAAATTGTCTGCTACAGCCAACGGTTATTGCTTATGGCCATAGCACTGTTAGGAATCCCGAGCTTGTGCGCTTAGTTAATACTTGGACTGGAGACTGCCAGGGAACACTAGGCGCTGTAAGCTTTTTAACTTAAGGCTCCGATTGTGAAGATTGTAGCTACAGTCATTTAAACACAAGAGGAGATCAAAACTTTAAAAAAATAAACAAATAAACAATAAATGAATAAAAAATAAACAAACAAATAAAAAAACAAACAAACAAAAAACACTGGAAAGCCAGTCATTTATTTTGAGTTGTGAGGCTTTTTAGTTTACAAGCAGCTCTGTAACAAGAGTTACTCTTAGAACAGTCATTACAAATAGTCTTCTACAGCCAACAGTCATTGCTTATGGCCATTGCACTCTTAGGAATCCCGAGCTTGTGCGCTTAGTTAATACTTGGACTGGAGACTGCCAGGGAACACTAGGCGCTGTAAGCTTTTTAACTTAAGGCTCCGATTGTGAAGATTGTAGCTACAGTCATTTAAACACAAGAGGAGATCAAAACTTTAAAAAAACAAACAAATAAGCAAGAAATGAAGAAAAAATAAACAAACAAATAAAAAAACAAATAAACAAAAAACACTGGAAAGCCAGTCATTTATGTTGAGTTGTGAGGCTTTTTAGTTTACAAGCAGCTCTGTAACAAGAGTTACTCTTAGAACAGTCATTACAAATTGTCTGCTACAGCCAACGGTTATTGCTTATGGCCATAGCACTGTTAGGAATCCCGAGCTTGTGCGCTTAGTTAATACTTGGACTGGAGACTGCCAGGGAACACTAGGCGCTGTAAGCTTTTTAACTTAAGGCTCCGATTGTGAAGATTGTAGCTACAGTCATTTAAACACAAGAGGAGATCAAAACTTTAAAAAAATAAACAAATAAACAATAAATGAATAAAAAATAAACAAACAAATAAAAAAACAAACAAACAAAAAACACTGGGAAGCCAGTCATTTATTTTGAGTTGTGAGGCTTTTTAGTTTACAAGCAGCTCTGTAACAAGAGTTACTCTTAGAACAGTCATTACAAATAGTCTTCTACAGCCAACAGTCATTGCTTATGGCCATTGCACTCTTAGGAATCCCGAGCTTGTGCGCTTAGTTAATACTTGGACTGGAGACTGCCAGGGAACACTAGGCGCTGTAAGCTTTTTAACTTAAGGCTCCGATTGTGAAGATTGTAGCTACAGTCATTTAAACACAAGAGGAGATCAAAACTTTAAAAAAATAAACAAATAAACAATAAATGAATAAAAAATAAACAAACAAATAAAAAAACAAACAAACAAAAAACACTGGAAAGCCAGTCATTTATTTTGAGTTGTGAGGCTTTTTAGTTTACAAGCAGCTCTGTAACAAGAGTTACTCTTAGAACAGTCATTACAAATAGTCTTCTACAGCCAACAGTCATTGCTTATGGCCATTGCACTCTTAGGAATCCCGAGCTTGTGCGCTTAGTTAATACTTGGACTGGAGACTGCCAGGGAACACTAGGCGCTGTAAGCTTTTTAACTTAAGGCTCCGATTGTGAAGATTGTAGCTACAGTCATTTAAACACAAGAGGAGATCAAAACTTTAAAAAAATAAACAAATAAACAATAAATGAATAAAAAATAAACAAACAAATAAAAAAACAAACAAACAAAAAACACTGGAAAGCCAGTCATTTATGTTGAGTTGTGAGGCTTTTTAGTTTACAAGCAGCTCTGTAACAAGAGTTACTCTTAGAACAGTCATTACAAATTGTCTGCTACAGCCAACGGTTATTGCTTATGGCCATAGCACTGTTAGGAATCCCGAGCTTGTGCGCTTAGTTAATACTTGGACTGGAGACTGCCAGGGAACACTAGGCGCTGTAAGCTTTTTAACTTAAGGCTCCGATTGTGAAGATTGTAGCTACAGTCATTTAAACACAAGAGGAGATCAAAACTTTTAAAAAATAAAAAAATAAACAATAAATGAATAAAAAATAAACAAACAAATAAAAAAACAAACAAACAAAAAACACTGGAAAGCCAGTCATTTATTTTGAGTTGTGAGGCTTTTTAGTTTACAAGCAGCTCTGTAACAAGAGTTACTCTTAGAACAGTCATTACAAATTGTCTGCTACAGCCAACGGTTATTGCTTATGGCCATAGCACTGTTAGGAATCCCGAGCTTGTGCGCTTAGTTAAAACTTGGACTGGAGACTGCCAGGGAACACTAGGCGCTGTAAGCTTTTTAACTTAAGGCTCCGATTGTGAAGATTGTAGCTACAGTCATTTAAACACAAGAGGAGATCAAAACTTTAAAAAAATAAACAAATAAACAATAAATGAATAAAAAATAAACAAACAAATAAAAAAACAAACAAACAAAAAACACTGGGAAGCCAGTCATTTATTTTGAGTTGTGAGGCTTTTTAGTTTACAAGCAGCTCTGTAACAAGAGTTACTCTTAGAACAGTCATTACAAATAGTCTTCTACAGCCAACAGTCATTGCTTATGGCCATTGCACTCTTAGGAATCCCGAGCTTGTGCGCTTAGTTAATACTTGGACTGGAGACTGCCAGGGAACACTAGGCGCTGTAAGCTTTTTAACTTAAGGCTCCGATTGTGAAGATTGTAGCTACAGTCATTTAAACACAAGAGGAGATCAAAACTTTAAAAAAATAAACAAATAAACAATAAATGAATAAAAAATAAACAAACAAATAAAAAAACAAACAAACAAAAAACACTGGAAAGCCAGTCATTTATTTTGAGTTGTGAGGCTTTTAAGTTTACAAGCAGCTCTGTAACAAGAGTTACTCTTAGAACAGTCATTACAAATAGTCTTCTACAGCCAACAGTCATTGCTTATGGCCATTGCACTCTTAGGAATCCCGAGCTTGTGCGCTTAGTTAATACTTGGACTGGAGACTGCCAGGGAACACTAGGCGCTGTAAGCTTTTTAACTTAAGGCTCCGATTGTGAAGATTGTAGCTACAGTCATTTAAACACAAGAGGAGATCAAAACTTTAAAAAAACAAACAAATAAGCAAGAAATGAAGAAAAAATAAACAAACAAATAAAAAAACAAATAAACAAAAAACACTGGAAAGCCAGTCATTTATGTTGAGTTGTGAGGCTTTTTAGTTTACAAGCAGCTCTGTAACAAGAGTTACTCTTAGAACAGTCATTACAAATTGTCTGCTACAGCCAACGGTTATTGCTTATGGCCATAGCACTGTTAGGAATCCCGAGCTTGTGCGCTTAGTTAATACTTGGACTGGAGACTGCCAGGGAACACTAGGCGCTGTAAGCTTTTTAACTTAAGGCTCCGATTGTGAAGATTGTAGCTACAGTCATTTAAACACAAGAGGAGATCAAAACTTTAAAAAAATAAACAAATAAACAATAAATGAATAAAAAATAAACAAACAAATAAAAAAACAAACAAACAAAAAACACTGGGAAGCCAGTCATTTATTTTGAGTTGTGAGGCTTTTTAGTTTACAAGCAGCTCTGTAACAAGAGTTACTCTTAGAACAGTCATTACAAATAGTCTTCTACAGCCAACAGTCATTGCTTATGGCCATTGCACTCTTAGGAATCCCGAGCTTGTGCGCTTAGTTAATACTTGGACTGGAGACTGCCAGGGAACACTAGGCGCTGTAAGCTTTTTAACTTAAGGCTCCGATTGTGAAGATTGTAGCTACAGTCATTTAAACACAAGAGGAGATCAAAACTTTAAAAAAATAAACAAATAAACAATAAATGAATAAAAAATAAACAAACAAATAAAAAAACAAACAAACAAAAAACACTGGAAAGCCAGTCATTTATTTTGAGTTGTGAGGCTTTTTAGTTTACAAGCAGCTCTGTAACAAGAGTTACTCTTAGAACAGTCATTACAAATAGTCTTCTACAGCCAACAGTCATTGCTTATGGCCATTGCACTCTTAGGAATCCCGAGCTTGTGCGCTTAGTTAATACTTGGACTGGAGACTGCCAGGGAACACTAGGCGCTGTAAGCTTTTTAACTTAAGGCTCCGATTGTGAAGATTGTAGCTACAGTCATTTAAACACAAGAGGAGATCAAAACTTTAAAAAAATAAACAAATAAACAATAAATGAAGAAAAAATAAACAAACAAATAAAAAAACAAACAAACAAAAAACACTGGAAAGCCAGTCATTTATGTTGAGTTGTGAGGCTTTTTAGTTTACAAGCAGCTCTGTAACAAGAGTTACTCTTAGAACAGTCATTACAAATTGTCTGCTACAGCCAACGGTTATTGCTTATGGCCATAGCACTGTTAGGAATCCCGAGCTTGTGCGCTTAGTTAATACTTGGACTGGAGACTGCCAGGGAACACTAGGCGCTGTAAGCTTTTTAACTTAAGGCTCCGATTGTGAAGATTGTAGCTACAGTCATTTAAACACAAGAGGAGATCAAAACTTTAAAGAAATAAAAAAATAAACAATAAATGAAGAAAAAATAAACAAACAAATAAAAAAACAAACAAACAAAAAACACTGGAAAGCCAGTCATTTATTTTGAGTTGTGAGGCTTTTTAGTTTACAAGCAGCTCTGTAACAAGAGTTACTCTTAGAACAGTCATTACAAATTGTCTGCTACAGCCAACGGTTATTGCTTATGGCCATAGCACTGTTAGGAATCCCGAGCTTGTGCGCTTAGTTAATACTTGGACTGGAGACTGCCAGGGAACACTAGGCGCTGTAAGCTTTTTAACTTAAGGCTCCGATTGTGAAGATTGTAGCTACAGTCATTTAAACACAAGAGGAGATCAAAACTTTAAAAAAATAAACAAATAAACAATAAATGAATAAAAAATAAACAAACAAATAAAAAAACAAACAAACAAAAAACACTGGGAAGCCAGTCATTTATTTTGAGTTGTGAGGCTTTTTAGTTTACAAGCAGCTCTGTAACAAGAGTTACTCTTAGAACAGTCATTACAAATAGTCTTCTACAGCCAACAGTCATTGCTTATGGCCATTGCACTCTTAGGAATCCCGAGCTTGTGCGCTTAGTTAATACTTGGACTGGAGACTGCCAGGGAACACTAGGCGCTGTAAGCTTTTTAACTTAAGGCTCCGATTGTGAAGATTGTAGCTACAGTCATTTAAACACAAGAGGAGATCAAAACTTTAAAAAAATAAACAAATAAACAATAAATGAATAAAAAATAAACAAACAAATAAAAAAACAAACAAACAAAAAACACTGGAAAGCCAGTCATTTATTTTGAGTTGTGAGGCTTTTTAGTTTACAAGCAGCTCTGTAACAAGAGTTACTCTTAGAACAGTCATTACAAATAGTCTTCTACAGCCAACAGTCATTGCTTATGGCCATTGCACTCTTAGGAATCCCGAGCTTGTGCGCTTAGTTAATACTTGGACTGGAGACTGCCAGGGAACACTAGGCGCTGTAAGCTTTTTAACTTAAGGCTCCGATTGTGAAGATTGTAGCTACAGTCATTTAAACACAAGAGGAGATCAAAACTTTAAAAAAATAAACAAATAAACAATAAATGAATAAAAAATAAACAAACAAATAAAAAAACAAACAAACAAAAAACACTGGAAAGCCAGTCATTTATTTTGAGTTGTGAGGCTTTTTAGTTTACAAGCAGCTCTGTAACAAGAGTTACTCTTAGAACAGTCATTACAAATAGTCTTCTACAGCCAACAGTCATTGCTTATGGCCATTGCACTCTTAGGAATCCCGAGCTTGTGCGCTTAGTTAATACTTGGACTGGAGACTGCCAGGGAACACTAGGCGCTGTAAGCTTTTTAACTTAAGGCTCCGATTGTGAAGATTGTAGCTACAGTCATTTAAACACAAGAGGAGATCAAAACTTTAAAAAAACAAACAAATAAGCAAGAAATGAAGAAAAAATAAACAAACAAATAAAAAAACAAATAAACAAAAAACACTGGAAAGCCAGTCATTTATGTTGAGTTGTGAGGCTTTTTAGTTTACAAGCAGCTCTGTAACAAGAGTTACTCTTAGAACAGTCATTACAAATAGTCTTCTACAGCCAACAGTCATTGCTTATGGCCATTGCACTCTTAGGAATCCCGAGCTTGTGCGCTTAGTTAATACTTGGACTGGAGACTGCCAGGGAACACTAGGCGCTGTAAGCTTTTTAACTTAAGGCTCCGATTGTGAAGATTGTAGCTACAGTCATTTAAACACAAGAGGAGATCAAAACTTTAAAAAAACAAACAAATAAGCAAGAAATGAAGAAAAAATAAACAAACAAATAAAAAAACAAATAAACAAAAAACACTGGAAAGCCAGTCATTTATGTTGAGTTGTGAGGCTTTTTAGTTTACAAGCAGCTCTGTAACAAGAGTTACTCTTAGAACAGTCATTACAAATTGTCTGCTACAGCCAACGGTTATTGCTTATGGCCATAGCACTGTTAGGAATCCCGAGCTTGTGCGCTTAGTTAATACTTGGACTGGAGACTGCCAGGGAACACTAGGCGCTGTAAGCTTTTTAACTTAAGGCTCCGATTGTGAAGATTGTAGCTACAGTCATTTAAACACAAGAGGAGATCAAAACTTAAAAAAAATAAACAAATAAACAATAAATGAATAAAAAATAAACAAACAAATAAAAAAACAAACAAACAAAAAACACTGGAAAGCCAGTCATTTATTTTGAGTTGTGAGGCTTTTTAGTTTACAAGCAGCTCTGTAACAAGAGTTACTCTTAGAACAGTCATTACAAATAGTCTTCTACAGCCAACAGTCATTGCTTATGGCCATTGCACTCTTAGGAATCCCGAGCTTGTGCGCTTAGTTAATACTTGGACTGGAGACTGCCAGGGAACACTAGGCGCTGTAAGCTTTTTAACTTAAGGCTCCGATTGTGAAGATTGTAGCTACAGTCATTTAAACACAAGAGGAGATCAAAACTTTAAAAAAATAAACAAATAAACAATAAATGAATAAAAAATAAACAAACAAATAAAAAAACAAACAAACAAAAAACACTGGAAAGCCAGTCATTTATTTTGAGTTGTGAGGCTTTTTAGTTTACAAGCAGCTCTGTAACAAGAGTTACTCTTAGAACAGTCATTACAAATAGTCTTCTACAGCCAACAGTCATTGCTTATGGCCATTGCACTTTTAGGAATCCCGAGCTTGTGCGCTTAGTTAATACTTGGACTGGAGACTGACAGGGAACACTAGGCGCTGTAAGCTTTTTAACTTAAGGCTCCGATTGTGAAGATTGTAGCTACAGTCATTTAAACACAAGAGGAGATCAAAACTTTAAAAAAATAAACAAATAAACAATAAATGAATAAAAAATAAACAAACAAATAAAAAAACAAACAAACAAAAAACACTGGAAAGCCAGTCATTTATTTTGAGTTGTGAGGCTTTTTAGCTTACAAGCAGCTCTGTAACAAGAGTTACTCTTAGAACAGTCATTACAAATTGTCTGCTACAGCCAACGGTTATTGCTTATGGCCATAGCACTGTTAGGAATCCCGAGCTTGTGCGTTTAGTTAATACTTGGACTGGAGACTGCCAGGGAACACTAGGCGCTGTAAGCTTTTTAACTTAAGGCTCCGATTGTGAAGATTGTAGCTACAGTCATTTAAACACAAGAGGAGATCAAAACTTTAAAAAAATAAACAAATAAACAATAAATGAATAAAAAATAAACAAACAAATAAAAAAACAAACAAACAAAAAACACTGGAAAGCCAGTCATTTATTTTGAGTTGTGAGGCTTTTTAGTTTACAAGCAGCTCTGTAACAAGAGTTACTCTTAGAACAGTCATTACAAATAGTCTTCTACAGCCAACAGTCATTGCTTATGGCCATTGCACTCTTAGGAATCCCGAGCTTGTGCGCTTAGTTAATACTTGGACTGGAGACTGCCAGGGAACACTAGGCGCTGTAAGCTTTTTAACTTAAGGCTCCGATTGTGAAGATTGTAGCTACAGTCATTTAAACACAAGAGGAGATCAAAACTTTAAAAAAACAAACAAATAAGCAAGAAATGAAGAAAAAATAATTAAACAAATAAAAAAACAAATAAACAAAAAACACTGGAAAGCCAGTCATTTATGTTGAGTTGTGAGGCTTTTTAGTTTACAAGCAGCTCTGTAACAAGAGTTACTCTTAGAACAGTCATTACAAATTGTCTGCTACAGCCAACGGTTATTGCTTATGGCCATAGCACTGTTAGGAATCCCGAGCTTGTGCGCTTAGTTAATACTTGGACTGGAGACTGCCAGGGAACACTAGGCGCTGTAAGCTTTTTAACTTAAGGCTCCGATTGTGAAGATTGTAGCTACAGTCATTTAAACACAAGAGGAGATCAAAACTTTAAAAAAATAAACAAATAAACAATAAATGAATAAAAAATAAACAAACAAATAAAAAAACAAACAAACAAAAAACACTGGAAAGCCAGTCATTTATTTTGAGTTGTGAGGCTTTTTAGTTTACAAGCAGCTCTGTAACAAGAGTTACTCTTAGAACAGTCATTACAAATAGTCTTCTACAGCCAACAGTCATTGCTTATGGCCATTGCACTCTTAGGAATCCCGAGCTTGTGCGCTTAGTTAATACTTGGACTGGAGACTGCCAGGGAACACTAGGCGCTGTAAGCTTTTTAACTTAAGGCTCCGATTGTGAAGATTGTAGCTACAGTCATTTAAACACAAGAGGAGATCAAAACTTTAAAAAAATAAACAAATAAACAATAAATGAATAAAAAATAAACAAACAAATAAAAAAACAAACAAACAAAAAACACTGGAAAGCCAGTCATTTATTTTGAGTTGTGAGGCTTTTTAGTTTACAAGCAGCTCTGTAACAAGAGTTACTCTTAGAACAGTCATTACAAATAGTCTTCTACAGCCAACAGTCATTGCTTATGGCCATTGCACTCTTAGGAATCCCGAGCTTGTGCGCTTAGTTAATACTTGGACTGGAGACTGCCAGGGAACACTAGGCGCTGTAAGCTTTTTAACTTAAGGCTCCGATTGTGAAGATTGTAGCTACAGTCATTTAAACACAAGAGGAGATCAAAACTTTAAAAAAATAAACAAATAAACAATAAATGAATAAAAAATAAACAAACAAATAAAAAAACAAACAAACAAAAAACACTGGAAAGCCAGTCATTTATTTTGAGTTGTGAGGCTTTTTAGTTTACAAGCAGCTCTGTAACAAGAGTTACTCTTAGAACAGTCATTACAAATAGTCTTCTACAGCCAACAGTCATTGCTTATGGCCATTGCACTCTTAGGAATCCCGAGCTTGTGCGCTTAGTTAATACTTGGACTGGAGACTGCCAGGGAACACTAGGCGCTGTAAGCTTTTTAACTTAAGGCTCCGATTGTGAAGATTGTAGCTACAGTCATTTAAACACAAGAGGAGATCAAAACTTTAAAAAAATAAACAAATAAACAATAAATGAATAAAAAATAAACAAACAAATAAAAAAACAAACAAACAAAAAACACTGGAAAGCCAGTCATTTATTTTGAGTTGTGAGGCTTTTTAGTTTACAAGCAGCTCTGTAACAAGAGTTACTCTTAGAACAGTCATTACAAATAGTCTTCTACAGCCAACAGTCATTGCTTATGGCCATTGCACTCTTAGGAATCCCGAGCTTGTGCGCTTAGTTAATACTTGGACTGGAGACTGCCAGGGAACACTAGGCGCTGTAAGCTTTTTAACTTAAGGCTCCGATTGTGAAGATTGTAGCTACAGTCATTTAAACACAAGAGGAGATCAAAACTTTAAAAAAACAAACAAATAAGCAAGAAATGAAGAAAAAATAAACAAACAAATAAAAAAACAAATAAACAAAAAACACTGGAAAGCCAGTCATTTATGTTGAGTTGTGAGGCTTTTTAGTTTACAAGCAGCTCTGTAACAAGAGTTACTCTTAGAACAGTCATTACAAATTGTCTGCTACAGCCAACGGTTATTGCTTATGGCCATAGCACTGTTAGGAATCCCGAGCTTGTGCGCTTAGTTAATACTTGGACTGGAGACTGCCAGGGAACACTAGGCGCTGTAAGCTTTTTAACTTAAGGCTCCGATTGTGAAGATTGTAGCTACAGTCATTTAAACACAAGAGGAGATCAAAACTTTAAAAAAATAAACAAATAAACAATAAATGAATAAAAAATAAACAAACAAATAAAAAAACAAACAAACAAAAAACACTGGAAAGCCAGTCATTTATTTTGAGTTGTGAGGCTTTTTAGTTTACAAGCAGCTCTGTAACAAGAGTTACTCTTAGAACAGTCATTACAAATAGTCTTCTACAGCCAACAGTCATTGCTTATGGCCATTGCACTCTTAGGAATCCCGAGCTTGTGCGCTTAGTTAATACTTGGACTGGAGACTGCCAGGGAACACTAGGCGCTGTAAGCTTTTTAACTTAAGGCTCCGATTGTGAAGATTGTAGCTACAGTCATTTAAACACAAGAGGAGATCAAAACTTTAAAAAAACAAACAAATAAGCAAGAAATGAAGAAAAAATAAACAAACAAATAAAAAAACAAATAAACAAAAAACACTGGAAAGCCAGTCATTTATGTTGAGTTGTGAGGCTTTTTAGTTTACAAGCAGCTCTGTAACAAGAGTTACTCTTAGAACAGTCATTACAAATTGTCTGCTACAGCCAACGGTTATTGCTTATGGCCATAGCACTGTTAGGAATCCCGAGCTTGTGCGCTTAGTTAATACTTGGACTGGAGACTGCCAGGGAACACTAGGCGCTGTAAGCTTTTTAACTTAAGGCTCCGATTGTGAAGATTGTAGCTACAGTCATTTAAACACAAGAGGAGATCAAAACTTTAAAAAAACAAACAAATAAGCAAGAAATGAAGAAAAAATAAACAAACAAATAAAAAAACAAATAAACAAAAAACACTGGAAAGCCAGTCATTTATGTTGAGTTGTGAGGCTTTTTAGTTTACAAGCAGCTCTGTAACAAGAGTTACTCTTAGAACAGTCATTACAAATTGTCTGCTACAGCCAACGGTTATTGCTTATGGCCATAGCACTGTTAGGAATCCCGAGCTTGTGCGCTTAGTTAATACTTGGACTGGAGACTGCCAGGGAACACTAGGCGCTGTAAGCTTTTTAACTTAAGGCTCCGATTGTGAAGATTGTAGCTACAGTCATTTAAACACAAGAGGAGATCAAAACTTTAAAAAAATAAACAAATAAACAATAAATGAAGAAAAAATAAACAAACAAATAAAAAAACAAACAAACAAAAAACACTGGAAAGCCAGTCATTTATTTTGAGTTGTGAGGCTTTTTAGTTTACAAGCAGCTCTGTAACAAGAGTTACTCTTAGAACAGTCATTACAAATAGTCTTCTACAGCCAACAGTCATTGCTTATGGCCATTGCACTCTTAGGAATCCCGAGCTTGTGCGCTTAGTTAATACTTGGACTGGAGACTGCCAGGGAACACTAGGCGCTGTAAGCTTTTTAACTTAAGGCTCCGATTGTGAAGATTGTAGCTACAGTCATTTAAACACAAGAGGAGATCAAAACTTTAAAAAAACAAACAAATAAGCAAGAAATGAAGAAAAAATAAACAAACAAATAAAAAAACAAATAAACAAAAAACACTGGAAAGCCAGTCATTTATGTTGAGTTGTGAGGCTTTTTAGTTTACAAGCAGCTCTGTAACAAGAGTTACTCTTAGAACAGTCATTACAAATTGTCTGCTACAGCCAACGGTTATTGCTTATGGCCATAGCACTGTTAGGAATCCCGAGCTTGTGCGCTTAGTTAATACTTGGACTGGAGACTGCCAGGGAACACTAGGCGCTGTAAGCTTTTTAACTTAAGGCTCCGATTGTGAAGATTGTAGCTACAGTCATTTAAACACAAGAGGAGATCAAAACTTTAAAAAAACAAACAAATAAGCAAGAAATGAAGAAAAAATAAACAAACAAATAAAAAAACAAATAAACAAAAAACACTGGAAAGCCAGTCATTTATGTTGAGTTGTGAGGCTTTTTAGTTTACAAGCAGCTCTGTAACAAGAGTTACTCTTAGAACAGTCATTACAAATTGTCTGCTACAGCCAACGGTTATTGCTTATGGCCATAGCACTGTTAGGAATCCCGAGCTTGTGCGCTTAGTTAATACTTGGACTGGAGACTGCCAGGGAACACTAGGCGCTGTAAGCTTTTTAACTTAAGGCTCCGATTGTGAAGATTGTAGCTACAGTCATTTAAACACAAGAGGAGATCAAAACTTTTAAAAAATAAACAAATAAACAATAAATGAATAAAAAATAAACAAACAAATAAAAAAACAAACAAACAAAAAACACTGGAAAGCCAGTCATTTATTTTGAGTTGTGAGGCTTTTTAGCTTACAAGCAGCTCTGTAACAAGAGTTACTCTTAGAACAGTCATTACAAATTGTCTGCTACAGCCAACGGTTATTGCTTATGGCCATAGCACTGTTAGGAATCCCGAGCTTGTGCGCTTAGTTAATACTTGGACTGGAGACTGCCAGGGAACACTAGGCGCTGTAAGCTTTTTAACTTAAGGCTCCGATTGTGAAGATTGTAGCTACAGTCATTTAAACACAAGAGGAGATCAAAACTTTAAAAAAATAAACAAATAAACAATAAATGAATAAAAAATAAACAAACAAATAAAAAAACAAACAAACAAAAAACACTGGAAAGCCAGTCATTTATTTTGAGTTGTGAGGCTTTTTAGTTTACAAGCAGCTCTGTAACAAGAGTTACTCTTAGAACAGTCATTACAAATTGTCTGCTACAGCCAACAGTCATTGCTTATGGCCATTGCACTCTTAGGAATCCCGAGCTTGTGCGCTTAGTTAATACTTGGACTGGAGACTGACAGGGAACACTAGGCGCTGTAAGCTTTTTAACTTAAGGCTCCGATTGTGAAGATTGTAGCTACAGTCATTTAAACTCAAGAGGAGATCAAAACTTTAAAAAAAAATAAACAAATAAACAATAAATGAATAAAAAATAAACAAACAAATAAAAAAACAAACAAACAAAAAACACTGGAAAGCCAGTCATTTATTTTGAGTTGTGAGGCTTTTTAGTTTACAAGCAGCTCTGTAACAAGAGTTACTCTTAGAACAGTCATTACAAATAGTCTTCTACAGCCAACAGTCATTGCTTATGGCCATTGCACTCTTAGGAATCCCGAGCTTGTGCGCTTAGTTAATACTTGGACTGGAGACTGCCAGGGAACACTAGGCGCTGTAAGCTTTTTAACTTAAGGCTCCGATTGTGAAGATTGTAGCTACAGTCATTTAAACACAAGAGGAGATCAAAACTTTAAAAAAACAAACAAAGAAGCAAGAAATGAAGAAAAAATAAACAAACAAATAAAAAAACAAATAAACAAAAAACACTGGAAAGCCAGTCATTTATGTTGAGTTGTGAGGCTTTTTAGTTTACAAGCAGCTCTGTAACAAGAGTTACTCTTAGAACAGTCATTACAAATTGTCTGCTACAGCCAACGGTTATTGCTTATGGCCATAGCACTGTTAGGAATCCCGAGCTTGTGCGCTTAGTTAATACTTGGACTGGAGACTGCCAGGGAACACTAGGCGCTGTAAGCTTTTTAACTTAAGGCTCCGATTGTGAAGATTGTAGCTACAGTCATTTAAACACAAGAGGAGATCAAAACTTTAAAAAAATAAACAAATAAACAATAAATGAATAAAAAATAAACAAACAAATAAAAAAACAAACAAACAAAAAACACTGGAAAGCCAGTCATTTATTTTGAGTTGTGAGGCTTTTTAGTTTACAAGCAGCTCTGTAACAAGAGTTACTCTTAGAACAGTCATTACAAATAGTCTTCTACAGCCAACAGTCATTGCTTATGGCCATTGCACTCTTAGGAATCCCGAGCTTGTGCGCTTAGTTAATACTTGGACTGGAGACTGACAGGGAACACTAGGCGCTGTAAGCTTTTTAACTTAAGGCTCCGATTGTGAAGATTGTAGCTACAGTCATTTAAACACAAGAGGAGATCAAAACTTTAAAAAAATAAACAAATAAACAATAAATGAATAAAAAATAAACAAACAAATAAAAAAACAAACAAACAAAAAACACTGGAAAGCCAGTCATTTATTTTGAGTTGTGAGGCTTTTTAGTTTACAAGCAGCTCTGTAACAAGAGTTACTCTTAGAACAGTCATTACAAATAGTCTTCTACAGCCAACAGTCATTGCTTATGGCCATTGCACTCTTAGGAATCCCGAGCTTGTGCGCTTAGTTAATACTTGGACTGGAGACTGCCAGGGAACACTAGGCGCTGTAAGCTTTTTAACTTAAGGCTCCGATTGTGAAGATTGTAGCTACAGTCATTTAAACACAAGAGGAGATCAAAACTTTAAAAAAACAAACAAAGAAGCAAGAAATGAAGAAAAAATAAACAAACAAATAAAAAAACAAATAAACAAAAAACACTGGAAAGCCAGTCATTTATGTTGAGTTGTGAGGCTTTTTAGTTTACAAGCAGCTCTGTAACAAGAGTTACTCTTAGAACAGTCATTACAAATTGTCTGCTACAGCCAACGGTTATTGCTTATGGCCATAGCACTGTTAAGAATCCCGAGCTTGTGCGCTTAGTTAATACTTGGACTGGAGACTGCCAGGGAACACTAGGCGCTGTAAGCTTTTTAACTTAAGGCTCCGATTGTGAAGATTGTAGCTACAGTCATTTAAACACAAGAGGAGATCAAAACTTTAAAAAAATAAACAAATAAACAATAAATGAATAAAAAATAAACAAACAAATAAAAAAACAAACAAACAAAAAACACTGGAAAGCCAGTCATTTATTTTGAGTTGTGAGGCTTTTTAGTTTACAAGCAGCTCTGTAACAAGAGTTACTCTTAGAACAGTCATTACAAATAGTCTTCTACAGCCAACAGTCATTGCTTATGGCCATTGCACTCTTAGGAATCCCGAGCTTGTGCGCTTAGTTAATACTTGGACTGGAGACTGACAGGGAACACTAGGCGCTGTAAGCTTTTTAACTTAAGGCTCCGATTGTGAAGATTGTAGCTACAGTCATTTAAACACAAGAGGAGATCAAAACTTTAAAAAAATAAACAAATAAACAATAAATGAATAAAAAATAAACAAACAAATAAAAAAACAAACAAACAAAAAACACTGGAAAGCCAGTCATTTATTTTGAGTTGTGAGGCTTTTTAGCTTACAAGCAGCTCTGTAACAAGAGTTACTCTTAGAACAGTCATTACAAATTGTCTGCTACAGCCAACGGTTATTGCTTATGGCCATAGCACTGTTAGGAATCCCGAGCTTGTGCGCTTAGTTAATACTTGGACTGGAGACTGCCAGGGAACACTAGGCGCTGTAAGCTTTTTAACTTAAGGCTCCGATTGTGAAGATTGTAGCTACAGTCATTTAAACACAAGAGGAGATCAAAACTTTAAAAAAATAAACAAATAAACAATAAATGAATAAAAAATAAACAAACAAATAAAAAAACAAACAAACAAAAAACACTGGAAAGCCAGTCATTTATTTTGAGTTGTGAGGCTTTTTAGTTTACAAGCAGCTCTGTAACAAGAGTTACTCTTAGAACAGTCATTACAAATTGTCTGCTACAGCCAACAGTCATTGCTTATGGCCATTGCACTCTTAGGAATCCCGAGCTTGTGCGCTTAGTTAATACTTGGACTGGAGACTGACAGGGAACACTAGGCGCTGTAAGCTTTTTAACTTAAGGCTCCGATTGTGAAGATTGTAGCTACAGTCATTTAAACACAAGAGGAGATCAAAACTTTAAAAAAAATAAACAAATAAACAATAAATGAATAAAAAATAAACAAACAAATAAAAAAACAAACAAACAAAAAACACTGGAAAGCCAGTCATTTATTTTGAGTTGTGAGGCTTTTTAGTTTACAAGCAGCTCTGTAACAAGAGTTACTCTTAGAACAGTCATTACAAATAGTCTTCTACAGCCAACAGTCATTGCTTATGGCCATTGCACTCTTAGGAATCCCGAGCTTGTGCGCTTAGTTAATACTTGGACTGGAGACTGCCAGGGAACACTAGGCGCTGTAAGCTTTTTAACTTAAGGCTCCGATTGTGAAGATTGTAGCTACAGTCATTTAAACACAAGAGGAGATCAAAACTTTAAAAAAACAAACAGATAAGCAAGAAATGAAGAAAAAATAAACAAACAAATAAAAAAACAAATAAACAAAAAACACTGGAAAGCCAGTCATTTATGTTGAGTTGTGAGGCTTTTTAGTTTACAAGCAGCTCTGTAACAAGAGTTACTCTTAGAACAGTCATTACAAATTGTCTGCTACAGCCAACGGTTATTGCTTATGGCCATAGCACTGTTAGGAATCCCGAGCTTGTGCGCTTAGTTAATACTTGGACTGGAGACTGCCAGGGAACACTAGGCGCTGTAAGCTTTTTAACTTAAGGCTCCGATTGTGAAGATTGTAGCTACAGTCATTTAAACACAAGAGGAGATCAAAACTTTAAAAAAATAAACAAATAAACAATAAATGAATAAAAAATAAACAAACAAATAAAAAAACAAACAAACAAAAAACACTGGAAAGCCAGTCATTTATTTTGAGTTGTGAGGCTTTTTAGTTTACAAGCAGCTCTGTAACAAGAGTTACTCTTAGAACAGTCATTACAAATAGTCTTCTACAGCCAACAGTCATTGCTTATGGCCATTGCACTCTTAGGAATCCCGAGCTTGTGCGCTTAGTTAATACTTGGACTGGAGACTGACAGGGAACACTAGGCGCTGTAAGCTTTTTAACTTAAGGCTCCGATTGTGAAGATTGTAGCTACAGTCATTTAAACACAAGAGGAGATCAAAACTTTAAAAAAATAAACAAATAAACAATAAATGAATAAAAAATAAACAAACAAATAAAAAAACAAACAAACAAAAAACACTGGAAAGCCAGTCATTTATTTTGAGTTGTGAGGCTTTTTAGTTTACAAGCAGCTCTGTAACAAGAGTTACTCTTAGAACAGTCATTACAAATAGTCTTCTACAGCCAACAGTCATTGCTTATGGCCATTGCACTCTTAGGAATCCCGAGCTTGTGCGCTTAGTTAATACTTGGACTGGAGACTGCCAGGGAACACTAGGCGCTGTAAGCTTTTTAACTTAAGGCTCCGATTGTGAAGATTGTAGCTACAGTCATTTAAACACAAGAGGAGATCAAAACTTTAAAAAAACAAACAAAGAAGCAAGAAATGAAGAAAAAATAAACAAACAAATAAAAAAACAAATAAACAAAAAACACTGGAAAGCCAGTCATTTATGTTGAGTTGTGAGGCTTTTTAGTTTACAAGCAGCTCTGTAACAAGAGTTACTCTTAGAACAGTCATTACAAATTGTCTGCTACAGCCAACGGTTATTGCTTATGGCCATAGCACTGTTAGGAATCCCGAGCTTGTGCGCTTAGTTAATACTTGGACTGGAGACTGCCAGGGAACACTAGGTGCTGTAAGCTTTTTAACTTAAGGCTCCGATTGTGAAGATTGTAGCTACAGTCATTTAAACACAAGAGGAGATCAAAACTTTAAAAAAATAAACAAATAAACAATAAATGAATAAAAAATAAACAAACAAATAAAAAAACAAACAAACAAAAAACACTGGAAAGCCAGTCATTTATTTTGAGTTGTGAGGCTTTTTAGTTTACAAGCAGCTCTGTAACAAGAGTTACTCTTAGAACAGTCATTACAAATAGTCTTCTACAGCCAACAGTCATTGCTTATGGCCATTGCACTCTTAGGAATCCCGAGCTTGTGCGCTTAGTTAATACTTGGACTGGAGACTGACAGGGAACACTAGGCGCTGTAAGCTTTTTAACTTAAGGCTCCGATTGTGAAGATTGTAGCTACAGTCATTTAAACACAAGAGGAGATCAAAACTTTAAAAAAATAAACAAATAAACAATAAATGAATAAAAAATAAACAAACAAATAAAAAAACAAACAAACAAAAAACACTGGAAAGCCAGTCATTTATTTTGAGTTGTGAGGCTTTTTAGCTTACAAGCAGCTCTGTAACAAGAGTTACTCTTAGAACAGTCATTACAAATTGTCTGCTACAGCCAACGGTTATTGCTTATGGCCATAGCACTGTTAGGAATCCCGAGCTTGTGCGCTTAGTTAATACTTGGACTGGAGACTGCCAGGGAACACTAGGCGCTGTAAGCTTTTTAACTTAAGGCTCCGATTGTGAAGATTGTAGCTACAGTCATTTAAACACAAGAGGAGATCAAAACTTTAAAAAAATAAACAAATAAACAATAAATGAATAAAAAATAAACAAACAAATAAAAAAACAAACAAACAAAAAACACTGGAAAGCCAGTCATTTATTTTGAGTTGTGAGGCTTTTTAGTTTACAAGCAGCTCTGTAACAAGAGTTACTCTTAGAACAGTCATTACAAATAGTCTTCTACAGCCAACAGTCATTGCTTATGGCCATTGCACTCTTAGGAATCCCGAGCTTGTGCGCTTAGTTAATACTTGGACTGGAGACTGACAGGGAACACTAGGCGCTGTAAGCTTTTTAACTTAAGGCTCCGATTGTGAAGATTGTAGCTACAGTCATTTAAACACAAGAGGAGATCAAAACTTTAAAAAAATAAACAAATAAACAATAAATGAATAAAAAATAAACAAACAAATAAAAAAACAAACAAACAAAAAACACTGGAAAGCCAGTCATTTATTTTGAGTTGTGAGGCTTTTTAGTTTACAAGCAGCTCTGTAACAAGAGTTACTCTTAGAACAGTCATTACAAATAGTCTTCTACAGCCAACAGTCATTGCTTATGGCCATTGCACTCTTAGGAATCCCGAGCTTGTGCGCTTAGTTAATACTTGGACTGGAGACTGCCAGGGAACACTAGGCGCTGTAAGCTTTTTAACTTAAGGCTCCGATTGTGAAGATTGTAGCTACAGTCATTTAAACACAAGAGGAGATCAAAACTTTAAAAAAACAAACAAAGAAGCAAGAAATGAAGAAAAAATAAACAAACAAATAAAAAAACAAATAAACAAAAAACACTGGAAAGCCAGTCATTTATGTTGAGTTGTGAGGCTTTTTAGTTTACAAGCAGCTCTGTAACAAGAGTTACTCTTAGAACAGTCATTACAAATTGTCTGCTACAGCCAACGGTTATTGCTTATGGCCATAGCACTGTTAGGAATCCCGAGCTTGTGCGCTTAGTTAATACTTGGACTGGAGACTGCCAGGGAACACTAGGCGCTGTAAGCTTTTTAACTTAAGGCTCCGATTGTGAAGATTGTAGCTACAGTCATTTAAACACAAGAGGAGATCAAAACTTTAAAAAAATAAACAAATAAACAATAAATGAATAAAAAATAAACAAACAAATAAAAAAACAAACAAACAAAAAACACTGGAAAGCCAGTCATTTATTTTGAGTTGTGAGGCTTTTTAGTTTACAAGCAGCTCTGTAACAAGAGTTACTCTTAGAACAGTCATTACAAATAGTCTTCTACAGCCAACAGTCATTGCTTATGGCCATTGCACTCTTAGGAATCCCGAGCTTGTGCGCTTAGTTAATACTTGGACTGGAGACTGACAGGGAACACTAGGCGCTGTAAGCTTTTTAACTTAAGGCTCCGATTGTGAAGATTGTAGCTACAGTCATTTAAACACAAGAGGAGATCAAAACTTTAAAAAAATAAACAAATAAACAATAAATGAATAAAAAATAAACAAACAAATAAAAAAACAAACAAACAAAAAACACTGGAAAGCCAGTCATTTATTTTGAGTTGTGAGGCTTTTTAGCTTACAAGCAGCTCTGTAACAAGAGTTACTCTTAGAACAGTCATTACAAATTGTCTGCTACAGCCAACGGTTATTGCTTATGGCCATAGCACTGTTAGGAATCCCGAGCTTGTGCGCTTAGTTAATACTTGGACTGGAGACTGCCAGGGAACACTAGGCGCTGTAAGCTTTTTAACTTAAGGCTCCGATTGTGAAGATTGTAGCTACAGTCATTTAAACACAAGAGGAGATCAAAACTTTAAAAAAATAAACAAATAAACAATAAATGAATAAAAAATAAACAAACAAATAAAAAAACAAACAAACAAAAAACACTGGAAAGCCAGTCATTTATTTTGAGTTGTGAGGCTTTTTGGCTTACAAGCAGCTCTGTAACAAGAGTTACTCTTAGAACAGTCATTACAAATTGTCTGCTACAGCCAACGGTTATTGCTTATGGCCATAGCACTGTTAGGAATCCCGAGCTTGTGCGCTTAGTTAATACTTGGACTGGAGACTGCCAGGGAACACTAAGCGCTGTAAGCTTTTTAACTTAAGGCTCCGATTGTGAAGATTGTAGCTACAGTCATTTAAACACAAGAGGAGATCAAAACTTTAAAAAAATAAACAAATAAACAATAAATGAATAAAAAATAAACAAACAAATAAAAAAACAAACAAACAAAAAACACTGGAAAGCCAGTCATTTATTTTGAGTTGTGAGGCTTTTTGGCTTACAAGCAGCTCTGTAACAAGAGTTACTCTTAGAACAGTCATTACAAATTGTCTGCTACAGCCAACGGTTATTGCTTATGGCCATAGCACTGTTAGGAATCCCGAGCTTGTGCGCTTAGTTAATACTTGGACTGGAGACTGCCAGGGAACACTAAGCGCTGTAAGCTTTTTAACTTAAGGCTCCGATTGTGAAGATTGTAGCTACAGTCATTTAAACACAAGAGGAGATCAAAACTTTAAAAAAATAAACAAATAAACAATAAATGAATAAAAAATAAACAAACAAATAAAAAAACAAACAAACAAAAAACACTGGAAAGCCAGTCATTTATTTTGAGTTGTGAGGCTTTTTGGCTTACAAGCAGCTCTGTAACAAGAGTTACTCTTAGAACAGTCATTACAAATTGTCTGCTACAGCCAACGGTTATTGCTTATGGCCATAGCACTGTTAGGAATCCCGAGCTTGTGCGCTTAGTTAATACTTGGACTGGAGACTGCCAGGGAACACTAGGCGCTGTAAGCTTTTTAACTTAAGGCTCCGATTGTGAAGATTGTAGCTACGGTCATTTAAACACAAGAGGAGATCAAAACTTTTAAAAAATAAACAAATAAACAATAAATGAATAAAAAATAAACAAACAAATAAAAAAACAAACAAACAAAAAACACTGGAAAGCCAGTCATTTATTTTGAGTTGTGAGGCTTTTTGGCTTACAAGCAGCTCTGTAACAAGAGTTACTCTTAGAACAGTCATTACAAATTGTCTGCTACAGCCAACGGTTATTGCTTATGGCCATAGCACTGTTAGGAATCCCGAGCTTGTGCGCTTAGTTAATACTTGGACTGGAGACTGCCAGGGAACACTAGGCGCTGTAAGCTTTTTAACTTAAGGCTCCGATTGTGAAGATTGTAGCTACAGTCATTTAAACACAAGAGGAGATCAAAACTTTAAAAAAATAAACAAATAAACAATAAATAAATAAAAAATAAACAAACAAATAAAAAAACAAACAAACAAAAAACACTGGAAAGCCAGTCATTTATTTTGAGTTGTGAGGCTTTTTAGTTTACAAGCAGCTCTGTAACAAGAGTTACTCTTAGAACAGTCATTACAAATAGTCTTCTACAGCCAACAGTCATTGCTTATGGCCATTGCACTCTTAGGAATCCCGAGCTTGTGCGCTTAGTTAATACTTGGACTGGAGACTGACAGGGAACACTAGGCGCTGTAAGCTTTTTAACTTAAGGCTCCGATTGTGAAGATTGTAGCTACAGTCATTTAAACACAAGAGGAGATCAAAACTTTAAAAAAATAAACAAATAAACAATAAATGAATAAAAAATAAACAAACAAATAAAAAAACAAACAAACAAAAAACACTGGAAAGCCAGTCATTTATTTTGAGTTGTGAGGCTTTTTAGTTTACAAGCAGCTCTGTAACAAGAGTTACTCTTAGAACAGTCATTACAAATAGTCTTCTACAGCCAACAGTCATTGCTTATGGCCATTGCACTCTTAGGAATCCCGAGCTTGTGCGCTTAGTTAATACTTGGACTGGAGACTGACAGGGAACACTAGGCGCTGTAAGCTTTTTAACTTAAGGCTCCGATTGTGAAGATTGTAGCTACAGTCATTTAAACACAAGAGGAGATCAAAACTTTAAAAAAATAAACAAATAAACAATAAATGAATAAAAAATAAACAAACAAATAAAAAAACAAACAAACAAAAAACACTGGAAAGCCAGTCATTTATTTTGAGTTGTGAGGCTTTTTAGTTTACAAGCAGCTCTGTAACAAGAGTTACTCTTAGAACAGTCATTACAAATAGTCTTCTACAGCCAACAGTCATTGCTTATGGCCATTGCACTCTTAGGAATCCCGAGCTTGTGCGCTTAGTTAATACTTGGACTGGAGACTGACAGGGAACACTAGGCGCTGTAAGCTTTTTAACTTAAGGCTCCGATTGTGAAGATTGTAGCTACAGTCATTTAAACACAAGAGGAGATCAAAACTTTAAAAAAATAAACAAATAAACAATAAATGAATAAAAAATAAACAAACAAATAAAAAAACAAACAAACAAAAAACACTGGAAAGCCAGTCATTTATTTTGAGTTGTGAGGCTTTTTAGCTTACAAGCAGCTCTGTAACAAGAGTTACTCTTAGAACAGTCATTACAAATTGTCTGCTACAGCCAACGGTTATTGCTTATGGCCATAGCACTGTTAGGAATCCCGAGCTTGTGCGCTTAGTTAATACTTGGACTGGAGACTGCCAGGGAACACTAGGCGCTGTAAGCTTTTTAACTTAAGGCTCCGATTGTGAAGATTGTAGCTACAGTCATTTAAACACAAGAGGAGATCAAAACTTTAAAAAAATAAACAAATAAACAATAAATGAATAAAAAATAAACAAACAAATAAAAAAACAAACAAACAAAAAACACTGGAAAGCCAGTCATTTATTTTGAGTTGTGAGGCTTTTTGGCTTACAAGCAGCTCTGTAACAAGAGTTACTCTTAGAACAGTCATTACAAATTGTCTGCTACAGCCAACGGTTATTGCTTATGGCCATAGCACTGTTAGGAATCCCGAGCTTGTGCGCTTAGTTAATACTTGGACTGGAGACTGCCAGGGAACACTAGGCGCTGTAAGCTTTTTAACTTAAGGCTCCGATTGTGAAGATTGTAGCTACAGTCATTTAAACACAAGAGGAGATCAAAACTTTAAAAAAATAAACAAATAAACAATAAATGAATAAAAAATAAACAAACAAATAAAAAAACAAACAAACAAAAAACACTGGAAAGCCAGTCATTTATTTTGAGTTGTGAGGCTTTTTGGCTTACAAGCAGCTCTGTAACAAGAGTTACTCTTAGAACAGTCATTACAAATTGTCTGCTACAGCCAACGGTTATTGCTTATGGCCATAGCACTGTTAGGAATCCCGAGCTTGTGCGCTTAGTTAATACTTGGACTGGAGACTGCCAGGGAACACTAAGCGCTGTAAGCTTTTTAACTTAAGGCTCCGATTGTGAAGATTGTAGCTACAGTCATTTAAACACAAGAGGAGATCAAAACTTTAAAAAAATAAACAAATAAACAATAAATGAATAAAAAATAAACAAACAAATAAAAAAACAAACAAACAAAAAACACTGGAAAGCCAGTCGTTTATTTTGAGTTGTGAGGCTTTTTGGCTTACAAGCAGCTCTGTAACAAGAGTTACTCTTAGAACAGTCATTACAAATTGTCTGCTACAGCCAACGGTTATTGCTTATGGCCATAGCACTGTTAGGAATCCCGAGCTTGTGCGCTTAGTTAATACTTGGACTGGAGACTGCCAGGGAACACTAAGCGCTGTAAGCTTTTTAACTTAAGGCTCCGATTGTGAAGATTGTAGCTACAGTCATTTAAACACAAGAGGAGATCAAAACTTTAAAAAAATAAACAAATAAACAATAAATGAATAAAAAATAAACAAACAAATAAAAAAACAAACAAACAAAAAACACTGGAAAGCCAGTCATTTATTTTGAGTTGTGAGGCTTTTTGGCTTACAAGCAGCTCTGTAACAAGAGTTACTCTTAGAACAGTCATTACAAATTGTCTGCTACAGCCAACGGTTATTGCTTATGGCCATAGCACTGTTAGGAATCCCGAGCTTGTGCGCTTAGTTAATACTTGGACTGGAGACTGCCAGGGAACACTAGGCGCTGTAAGCTTTTTAACTTAAGGCTCCGATTGTGAAGATTGTAGCTACGGTCATTTAAACACAAGAGGAGATCAAAACTTTTAAAAAATAAACAAATAAACAATAAATGAATAAAAAATAAACAAACAAATAAAAAAACAAACAAACAAAAAACACTGGAAAGCCAGTCATTTATTTTGAGTTGTGAGGCTTTTTGGCTTACAAGCAGCTCTGTAACAAGAGTTACTCTTAGAACAGTCATTACAAATAGTCTTCTACAGCCAACAATCATTGCTTATGGCCATTGCACTCTTAGGAATCCCGAGCTTGTGCGCTTAGTTAATACTTGGGCTGGAGACTGCCAGGGAACACTAGGCGCTGTAAGCTTTTTAACTTAAGGCTCCGATTGTGAAGATTGTAGCTACAGTCATTTAAACACAAGAGGAGATCAAAACTTTAAAAAAATAAACAAATAAACAATAAATGAATAAAAAATAAACAAACAAATAAAAAAACAAACAAACAAAAAACACTGGAAAGCCAGTCATTTATTTTGAGTTGTGAGGCTTTTTGGCTTACAAGCAGCTCTGTAACAAGAGTTACTCTTAGAACAGTCATTACAAATTGTCTGCTACAGCCAACGGTTATTGCTTATGGCCATAGCACTGTTAGGAATCCCGAGCTTGTGCGCTTAGTTAATACTTGGACTGGAGACTGCCAGGGAACACTAGGCGCTGTAAGCTTTTTAACTTAAGGCTCCGATTGTGAAGATTGTAGCTACGGTCATTTAAACACAAGAGGAGATCAAAACTTTAAAAAAATAAACAAATAAACAATAAATGAAGAAAAAATAAACAAACAAATAAAAAAACAAACAAACAAAAAACACTGGAAAGCCAGTCATTTATTTTGAGTTGTGAGGCTTTTTGGCTTACAAGCAGCTCTGTAACAAGAGTTACTCTTAGAACAGTCATTACAAATTGTCTGCTACAGCCAACGGTTATTGCTTATGGCCATAGCACTGTTAGGAATCCCGAGCTTGTGCGCTTAGTTAATACTTGGACTGGAGACTGCCAGGGAACACTAGGCGCTGTAAGCTTTTTAACTTAAGGCTCCGATTGTGAAGATTGTAGCTACGGTCATTTAAACACAAGAGGAGATCAAAACTTTTAAAAAATAAACAAATAAACAATAAATGAATAAAAAATAAACAAACAAATAAAAAAACAAACAAACAAAAAAAACTGGAAAGCCAGTCATTTATTTTGAGTTGTGAGGCTTTTTAGTTTACAAGCAGCTCTGTAACAAGAGTTACTCTTAGAACAGTCATTACAAATTGTCTGCTACAGCCAACGGTTATTGCTTATGGCCATAGCACTGTTAGGAATCCCGAGCTTGTGCGCTTAGTCAATACTTGGACTGGAGACTGCCAGGGAACACTAGGCGCTGTAAGCTTTTTAACTTAAGGCTCCGATTGTGAAGATTGTAGCTACGGTCATTTAAACACAAGAGGAGATCAAAACTTTTAAAAAATAAACAAATAAACAATAAATGAATAAAAAATAAACAAACAAATAAAAAAACAAACAAACAAAAAACACTGGAAAGCCAGTCATTTATTTTGAGTTGTGAGGCTTTTTGGCTTACAAGCAGCTCTGTAACAAGAGTTACTCTTAGAACAGTCATTACAAATAGTCTTCTACAGCCAACAGTCATTGCTTATGGCCATTGCACTCTTAGGAATCCCGAGCTTGTGCGCTTAGTTAATACTTGGACTGGAGACTGCCAGGGAACACTAGGCGCTGTAAGCTTTTTAACTTAAGGCTCCGATTGTGAAGATTGTAGCTACAGTCATTTAAACACAAGAGGAGATCAAAACTTTAAAAAAATAAACAAATAAACAATAAATGAATAAAAAATAAACAAACAAATAAAAAAACAAATAAACAAAAAACACTGGAAAGCCAGTCATTTATTTTGAGTTGTGAGGCTTTTTGGCTTACAAGCAGCTCTGTAACAAGAGTTACTCTTAGAACAGTCATTACAAATTGTCTGCTACAGCCAACGGTTATTGCTTATGGCCATAGCACTGTTAGGAATCCCGAGCTTGTGCGCTTAGTTAATACTTGGACTGGAGACTGCCAGGGAACACTAAGCGCTGTAAGCTTTTTAACTTAAGGCTCCGATTGTGAAGATTGTAGCTACAGTCATTTAAACACAAGAGGAGATCAAAACTTTAAAAAAATAAACAAATAAACAATAAATGAATAAAAAATAAACAAACAAATAAAAAAACAAATAAACAAAAAACACTGGAAAGCCAGTCATTTATTTTGAGTTGTGAGGCTTTTTGGCTTACAAGCAGCTCTGTAACAAGAGTTACTCTTAGAACAGTCATTACAAATTGTCTGCTACAGCCAACGGTTATTGCTTATGGCCATAGCACTGTTAGGAATCCCGAGCTTGTGCGCTTAGTTAATACTTGGACTGGAGACTGCCAGGGAACACTAGGCGCTGTAAGCTTTTTAACTTAAGGCTCCGATTGTGAAGATTGTAGCTACGGTCATTTAAACACAAGAGGAGATCAAAACTTTTAAAAAATAAACAAATAAACAATAAATGAATAAAAAATAAACAAACAAATAAAAAAACAAACAAACAAAAAACACTGGAAAGCCAGTCATTTATTTTGAGTTGTGAGGCTTTTTGGCTTACAAGCAGCTCTGTAACAAGAGTTACTCTTAGAACAGTCATTACAAATAGTCTTCTACAGCCAACAGTCATTGCTTATGGCCATTGCACTCTTAGGAATCCCGAGCTTGTGCGCTTAGTTAATACTTGGACTGGAGACTGCCAGGGAACACTAAGCGCTGTAAGCTTTTTAACTTAAGGCTCCGATTGTGAAGATTGTAGCTACAGTCATTTAAACACAAGAGGAGATCAAAACTTTAAAAAAAAAACAAATAAACAATAAATGAATAAAAAATAAACAAACAAATAAAAAAACAAACAAACAAAAAACACTGGAAAGCCAGTCATTTATTTTGAGTTGTGAGGCTTTTTAGTTTACAAGCAGCTCTGTAACAAGAGTTACTCTTAGAACAGTCATTACAAATAGTCTTCTACAGCCAACAGTCATTGCTTATGGCCATTGCACTCTTAGGAATCCCGAGCTTGTGCGCTTAGTTAATACTTGGACTGGAGACTGCCAGGGAACACTAGGCGCTGTAAGCTTTTTAACTTAAGGCTCCGATTGTGAAGATTGTAGCTACAGTCATTTAAACACAAGAGGAGATCAAAACTTTTAAAAAATAAACAAATAAACAATAAATGAATAAAAAATAAACAAACAAATAAAAAAACAAACAAACAAAAAACACTGGAAAGCCAGTCATTTATTTTGAGTTGTGAGGCTTTTTGGCTTACAAGCAGCTCTGTAACAAGAGTTACTCTTAGAACAGTCATTACAAATTGTCTGCTACAGCCAACGGTTATTGCTTATGGCCATAGCACTGTTAGGAATCCCGAGCTTGTGCGCTTAGTTAATACTTGGACTGGAGACTGCCAGGGAACACTAAGCGCTGTAAGCTTTTTAACTTAAGGCTCCGATTGTGAAGATTGTAGCTACAGTCATTTAAACACAAGAGGAGATCAAAACTTTAAAAAAATAAACAAATAAACAATAAATGAATAAAAAATAAACAAACAAATAAAAAAACAAATAAACAAAAAACACTGGAAAGCCAGTCATTTATTTTGAGTTGTGAGGCTTTTTGGCTTACAAGCAGCTCTGTAACAAGAGTTACTCTTAGAACAGTCATTACAAATTGTCTGCTACAGCCAACGGTTATTGCTTATGGCCATAGCACTGTTAGGAATCCCGAGCTTGTGCGCTTAGTTAATACTTGGACTGGAGACTGCCAGGGAACACTAGGCGCTGTAAGCTTTTTAACTTAAGGCTCCGATTGTGAAGATTGTAGCTACGGTCATTTAAACACAAGAGGAGATCAAAACTTTTAAAAAATAAACAAATAAACAATAAATGAATAAAAAATAAACAAACAAATAAAAAAACAAACAAACAAAAAACACTGGAAAGCCAGTCATTTATTTTGAGTTGTGAGGCTTTTTGGCTTACAAGCAGCTCTGTAACAAGAGTTACTCTTAGAACAGTCATTACAAATTGTCTGCTACAGCCAACGGTTATTGCTTATGGCCATAGCACTGTTAGGAATCCCGAGCTTGTGCGCTTAGTTAATACTTGGACTGGAGACTGCCAGGGAACACTAAGCGCTGTAAGCTTTTTAACTTAAGGCTCCGATTGTGAAGATTGTAGCTACAGTCATTTAAACACAAGAGGAGATCAAAACTTTAAAAAAATAAACAAATAAACAATAAATGAATAAAAAATAAACAAACAAATAAAAAAACAAATAAACAAAAAACACTGGAAAGCCAGTCATTTATTTTGAGTTGTGAGGCTTTTTGGCTTACAAGCAGCTCTGTAACAAGAGTTACTCTTAGAACAGTCATTACAAATTGTCTGCTACAGCCAACGGTTATTGCTTATGGCCATAGCACTGTTAGGAATCCCGAGCTTGTGCGCTTAGTTAATACTTGGACTGGAGACTGCCAGGGAACACTAGGCGCTGTAAGCTTTTTAACTTAAGGCTCCGATTGTGAAGATTGTAGCTACGGTCATTTAAACACAAGAGGAGATCAAAACTTTTAAAAAATAAACAAATAAACAATAAATGAATAAAAAATAAACAAACAAATAAAAAAACAAACAAACAAAAAACACTGGAAAGCCAGTCATTTATTTTGAGTTGTGAGGCTTTTTGGCTTACAAGCAGCTCTGTAACAAGAGTTACTCTTAGAACAGTCATTACAAATAGTCTTCTACAGCCAACAGTCATTGCTTATGGCCATTGCACTCTTAGGAATCCCGAGCTTGTGCGCTTAGTTAATACTTGGACTGGAGACTGCCAGGGAACACTAAGCGCTGTAAGCTTTTTAACTTAAGGCTCCGATTGTGAAGATTGTAGCTACAGTCATTTAAACACAAGAGGAGATCAAAACTTTAAAAAAATAAACAAATAAACAATAAATGAATAAAAAATAAACAAACAAATAAAAAAACAAACAAACAAAAAACACTGGAAAGCCAGTCATTTATTTTGAGTTGTGAGGCTTTTTAGTTTACAAGCAGCTCTGTAACAAGAGTTACTCTTAGAACAGTCATTACAAATAGTCTTCTACAGCCAACAGTCATTGCTTATGGCCATTGCACTCTTAGGAATCCCGAGCTTGTGCGCTTAGTTAATACTTGGACTGGAGACTGCCAGGGAACACTAGGCGCTGTAAGCTTTTTAACTTAAGGCTCCGATTGTGAAGATTGTAGCTACAGTCATTTAAACACAAGAGGAGATCAAAACTTTTAAAAAATAAACAAATAAACAATAAATGAATAAAAAATAAACAAACAAATAAAAAAACAAACAAACAAAAAACACTGGAAAGCCAGTCATTTATTTTGAGTTGTGAGGCTTTTTGGCTTACAAGCAGCTCTGTAACAAGAGTTACTCTTAGAACAGTCATTACAAATTGTCTGCTACAGCCAACGGTTATTGCTTATGGCCATAGCACTGTTAGGAATCCCGAGCTTGTGCGCTTAGTTAATACTTGGACTGGAGACTGCCAGGGAACACTAAGCGCTGTAAGCTTTTTAACTTAAGGCTCCGATTGTGAAGATTGTAGCTACAGTCATTTAAACACAAGAGGAGATCAAAACTTTAAAAAAATAAACAAATAAACAATAAATGAATAAAAAATAAACAAACAAATAAAAAAACAAATAAACAAAAAACACTGGAAAGCCAGTCATTTATTTTGAGTTGTGAGGCTTTTTGGCTTACAAGCAGCTCTGTAACAAGAGTTACTCTTAGAACAGTCATTACAAATTGTCTGCTACAGCCAACGGTTATTGCTTATGGCCATAGCACTGTTAGGAATCCCGAGCTTGTGCGCTTAGTTAATACTTGGACTGGAGACTGCCAGGGAACACTAGGCGCTGTAAGCTTTTTAACTTAAGGCTCCGATTGTGAAGATTGTAGCTACGGTCATTTAAACACAAGAGGAGATCAAAACTTTTAAAAAATAAACAAATAAACAATAAATGAATAAAAAATAAACAAACAAATAAAAAAACAAACAAACAAAAAACACTGGAAAGCCAGTCATTTATTTTGAGTTGTGAGGCTTTTTGGCTTACAAGCAGCTCTGTAACAAGAGTTACTCGTAGAACAGTCATTACAAATTGTCTGCTACAGCCAACGGTTATTGCTTATGGCCATAGCACTGTTAGGAATCCCGAGCTTGTGCGCTTAGTTAATACTTGGACTGGAGACTGCCAGGGAACACTAGGCGCTGTAAGCTTTTTAACTTAAGGCTCCGATTGTGAAGATTGTAGCTACGGTCATTTAAACACAAGAGGAGATCAAAACTTTTAAAAAATAAACAAATAAACAATAAATGAATAAAAAATAAACAAACAAATAAAAAAACAAACAAACAAAAAACACTGGAAAGCCAGTCATTTATTTTGAGTTGTGAGGCTTTTTGGCTTACAAGCAGCTCTGTAACAAGAGTTACTCTTAGAACAGTCATTACAAATAGTCTTCTACAGCCAACAGTCATTGCTTATGGCCATTGCACTCTTAGGAATCCCGAGCTTGTGCGCTTAGTTAATACTTGGACTGGAGACTGCCAGGGAACACTAGGCGCTGTAAGCTTTTTAACTTAAGGCTCCGATTGTGAAGATTGTAGCTACAGTCATTTAAACACGAGGAGATCAAAACTTTAAAAAAATAAACAAATAAACAATAAATGAATAAAAAATAAACAAACAAATAAAAAAACAAACAAACAAAAAACACTGGAAAGCCAGTCATTTATTTTGAGTTGTGAGGCTTTTTAGTTTACAAGCAGCTCTGTAACAAGAGTTACTCTTAGAACAGTCATTACAAATAGTCTTCTACAGCCAACAGTCATTGCTTATGGCCATTGCACTCTTAGGAATCCCGAGCTTGTGCGCTTAGTTAATACTTGGACTGGAGACTGCCAGGGAACACTAGGCGCTGTAAGCTTTTTAACTTAAGGCTCCGATTGTGAAGATTGTAGCTACAGTCATTTAAACACAAGAGGAGATCAAAACTTTAAAAAAATAAACAAATAAACAATAAATGAATAAAAAATAAACAAACAAATAAAAAAACAAACAAACAAAAGACACTGGAAAGCCAGTCATTTATTTTGAGTTGTGAGGCTTTTTGGCTTACAAGCAGCTCTGTAACAAGAGTTACTCTTAGAACAGTCATTACAAATTGTCTGCTACAGCCAACGGTTATTGCTTATGGCCATAGCACTGTTAGGAATCCCGAGCTTGTGCGCTTAGTTAATACTTGGACTGGAGACTGCCAGGGAACACTAGGCGCTGTAAGCTTTTTAACTTAAGGCTCCGATTGTGAAGATTGTAGCTACAGTCATTTAAACACAAGAGGAGATCAAAACTTTAAAAAAATAAACAAATAAACAATAAATGAATAAAAAATAAACAAACAAATAAAAAAACAAACAAACAAAAAACACTGGAAAGCCAGTCATTTATTTTGAGTTGTGAGGCTTTTTAGTTTACAAGCAGCTCTGTAACAAGAGTTACTCTTAGAACAGTCATTACAAATAGTCTTCTACAGCCAACAGTCATTGCTTATGGCCATAGCACTGTTAGGAATCCCGAGCTTGTGCGCGTAGTTAATACTTGGACTGGAGACTGCCAGGGAACACTAGGCGCTGTAAGCTTTTTAACTTAAGGCTCCGATTATGAAGATTGTAGCTACAGTCATTTAAACACAAGAGGAGATCAAAACTTTAAAAAAATAAACAAATAAACAATAAATGAATAAAAAATAAACAAACAAATAAAAAAACAAATAAACAAAAAACACTGGAAAGCCAGTCATTTATTTTGAGTTGTGAGGCTTTTTGGCTTACAAGCAGCTCTGTAACAAGAGTTACTCTTAGAACAGTCATTACAAATTGTCTGCTACAGCCAACGGTTATTGCTTATGGCCATAGCACTGTTAGGAATCCCGAGCTTGTGCGCTTAGTTAATACTTGGACTGGAGACTGCCAGGGAACACTAGGCGCTGTAAGCTTTTTAACTTAAGGCTCCGATTGTGAAGATTGTAGCTACGGTCATTTAAACACAAGAGGAGATCAAAACTTTTAAAAAATAAACAAATAAACAATAAATGAATAAAAAATAAACAAACAAATAAAAAAACAAACAAACAAAAAACACTGGAAAGCCAGTCATTTATTTTGAGTTGTGAGGCTTTTTGGCTTACAAGCAGCTCTGTAACAAGAGTTACTCTTAGAACAGTCATTACAAATAGTCTTCTACAGCCAACAGTCATTGCTTATGGCCATTGCACTCTTAGGAATCCCGAGCTTGTGCGCTTAGTTAATACTTGGACTGGAGACTGCCAGGGAACACTAGGCGCTGTAAGCTTTTTAACTTAAGGCTCCGATTGTGAAGATTGTAGCTACAGTCATTTAAACACAAGAGGAGATCAAAACTTTAAAAAAATAAACAAATAAACAATAAATGAATAAAAAATAAACAAACAAATAAAAAAACAAACAAACAAAAAACACTGGAAAGCCAGTCATTTATTTTGAGTTGTGAGGCTTTTTAGTTTACAAGCAGCTCTGTAACAAGAGTTACTCTTAGAACAGTCATTACAAATAGTTTTCTACAGCCAACAGTCATTGCTTATGGCCATTGCACTCTTAGGAATCCCGAGCTTGTGCGCTTAGTTAATACTTGGACTGGAGACTGCCAGGGAACACTAGGCGCTGTAAGCTTTTTAACTTAAGGCTCCGATTGTGAAGATTGTAGCTACAGTCATTTAAACACAAGAGGAGATCAAAACTTTTAAAAAATAAACAAATAAACAATAAATGAATAAAAAATAAACAAACAAATAAAAAAACAAACAAACAAAAAACACTGGAAAGCCAGTCATTTATTTTGAGTTGTGAGGCTTTTTGGCTTACAAGCAGCTCTGTAACAAGAGTTACTCTTAGAACAGTCATTACAAATTGTCTGCTACAGCCAACGGTTATTGCTTATGGCCATAGCACTGTTAGGAATCCCGAGCTTGTGCGCTTAGTTAATACTTGGACTGGAGACTGCCAGGGAACACTAAGCGCTGTAAGCTTTTTAACTTAAGGCTCCGATTGTGAAGATTGTAGCTACAATCATTTAAACACAAGAGGAGATCAAAACTTTAAAAAAATAAACAAATAAACAATAAATGAATAAAAAATAAACAAACAAATAAAAAAACAAACAGACAAAAAACACTGGAAAGCCAGTCATTTATTTTGAGTTGTGAGGCTTTTTGGCTTACAAGCAGCTCTGTAACAAGAGTTACTCTTAGAACAGTCATTACAAATTGTCTGCTACAGCCAACGGTTATTGCTTATGGCCATAGCACTGTTAGGAATCCCGAGCTTGTGCGCTTAGTTAATACTTGGACTGGAGACTGCCAGGGAACACTAGGCGCTGTAAGCTTTTTAACTTAAGGCTCCGATTGTGAAGATTGTAGCTACGGTCATTTAAACACAAGAGGAGATCAAAACTTTTAAAAAATAAACAAATAAACAATAAATGAATAAAAAATAAACAAACAAATAAAAAAACAAACAAACAAAAAACACTGGAAAGCCAGTCATTTATTTTGAGTTGTGAGGCTTTTTGGCTTACAAGCAGCTCTGTAACAAGAGTTACTCTTAGAACAGTCATTACAAATAGTCTTCTACAGCCAACGGTTATTGCTTATGGCCATTGCACTCTTAGGAATCCCGAGCTTGTGCGCTTAGTTAATACTTGGACTGGAGACTGCCAGGGAACACTAGGCGCTGTAAGCTTTTTAACTTAAGACTCCGATTGTGAAGATTGTAGCTACAGTCATTTAAACACAAGAGGAGATCAAAACTTTAAAAAAATAAACAAATAAACAATAAATGAATAAAAAATAAACAAACAAATAAAAAAACAAACAAACAAAAAACACTGGAAAGCCAGTCATTTATTTTGAGTTGTGAGGCTTTTTAGTTTACAAGCAGCTCTGTAACAAGAGTTACTCTTAGAACAGTCATTACAAATAGTCTTCTACAGCCAACAGTCATTGCTTATGGCCATTGCACTCTTAGGAATCCCGAGCTTGTGCGCTTAGTTAATACTTGGACTGGAGACTGCCAGGAAACACTAGGCGCTGTAAGCTTTTTAACTTAAGGCTCCGATTGTGAAGATTGTAGCTACAGTCATTTAAACACAAGAGGAGATCAAAACTTTTAAAAAATAAACAAATAAACAATAAATGAATAAAAAATAAACAAACAAATAAAAAAACAAACAAACAAAAAACACTGGAAAGCCAGTCATTTATTTTGAGTTGTGAGGCTTTTTGGCTTACAAGCAGCTCTGTAACAAGAGTTACTCTTAGAACAGTCATTACAAATTGTCTGCTACAGCCAACGGTTATTGCTTATGGCCATAGCACTGTTAGGAATCCCGAGCTTGTGCGCTTAGTTAATACTTGGACTGGAGACTGCCAGGGAACACTAGGCGCTGTAAGCTTTTTAACTTAAGGCTCCGATTGTGAAGATTGTAGCTACAGTCATTTAAACACAAGAGGAGATCAAAACTTTTAAAAAATAAACAAATAAACAATAAATGAATAAAAAATAAACAAACAAATAAAAAAACAAACAAACAAAAAACACTGGAAAGCCAGTCATTTATTTTGAGTTGTGAGGCTTTTTGGCTTACAAGCAGCTCTGTAACAAGAGTTACTCTTAGAACAGTCATTACAAATTGTCTGCTACAGCCAACGGTTATTGCTTATGGCCATAGCACTGTTAGGAATCCCGAGCTTGTGCGCTTAGTTAATACTTGGACTGGAGACTGCCAGGGAACACTAGGCGCTGTAAGCTTTTTAACTTAAGGCTCCGATTGTGAAGATTGTAGCTACAGTCATTTAAACACAAGAGGAGATCAAAACTTTTAAAAAATAAACAAATAAACAATAAATGAATAAAAAATAAACAAACAAATAAAAAAACAAACAAACAAAAAACACTGGAAAGCCAGTCATTTATTTTGAGTTGTGAGGCTTTTTGGCTTACAAGCAGCTCTGTAACAAGAGTTACTCTTAGAACAGTCATTACAAATTGTCTGCTACAGCCAACGGTTATTGCTTATGGCCATAGCACTGTTAGGAATCCCGAGCTTGTGCGCTTAGTTAATACTTGGACTGGAGACTGCCAGGGAACACTAGGCGCTGTAAGCTTTTTAACTTAAGGCTCCGATTGTGAAGATTGTAGCTACGGTCATTTAAACACAAGAGGAGATCAAAACTTTTAAAAAATAAACAAATAAACAATAAATGAATAAAAAATAAACAAACAAATAAAAAAACAAACAAACAAAAAACACTGGAAAGCCAGTCATTTATTTTGAGTTGTGAGGCTTTTTGGCTTACAAGCAGCTCTGTAACAAGAGTTACTCTTAGAACAGTCATTACAAATTGTCTGCTACAGCCAACGGTTATTGCTTATGGCCATAGCACTGTTAGGAATCCCGAGCTTGTGCGCTTAGTTAATACTTGGACTGGAGACTGCCAGGGAACACTAGGCGCTGTAAGCTTTTTAACTTAAGGCTCCGATTGTGAAGATTGTAGCTACAGTCATTTAAACACAAGAGGAGATCAAAACTTTAAAAAAATAAACAAATAAACAATAAATGAATAAAAAATAAACAAACAAATAAAAAAACAAACAAACAAAAAACACTGGAAAGCCAGTCATTTATTTTGAGTTGTGAGGCTTTTTAGTTTACAAGCAGCTCTGTAACAAGAGTTACTCTTAGAACAGTCATTACAAATAGTCTTCTACAGCCAACAGTCATTGCTTATGGCCATAGCACTGTTAGGAATCCCGAGCTTGTGCGCGTAGTTAATACTTGGACTGGAGACTGCCAGGGAACACTAGGCGCTGTAAGCTTTTTAACTTAAGGCTCCGATTATGAAGATTGTAGCTACAGTCATTTAAACACAAGAGGAGATCAAAACTTTAAAAAAATAAACAAATAAACAATAAATGAATAAAAAATAAACAAACAAATAAAAAAACAAATAAACAAAAAACACTGGAAAGCCAGTCATTTATTTTGAGTTGTGAGGCTTTTTGGCTTACAAGCAGCTCTGTAACAAGAGTTACTCTTAGAACAGTCATTACAAATTGTCTGCTACAGCCAACGGTTATTGCTTATGGCCATAGCACTGTTAGGAATCCCGAGCTTGTGCGCTTAGTTAATACTTGGACTGGAGACTGCCAGGGAACACTAGGCGCTGTAAGCTTTTTAACTTAAGGCTCCGATTGTGAAGATTGTAGCTACGGTCATTTAAACACAAGAGGAGATCAAAACTTTTAAAAAATAAACAAATAAACAATAAATGAATAAAAAATAAACAAACAAATAAAAAAACAAACAAACAAAAAACACTGGAAAGCCAGTCATTTATTTTGAGTTGTGAGGCTTTTTGGCTTACAAGCAGCTCTGTAACAAGAGTTACTCTTAGAACAGTCATTACAAATAGTCTTCTACAGCCAACAGTCATTGCTTATGGCCATTGCACTCTTAGGAATCCCGAGCTTGTGCGCTTAGTTAATACTTGGACTGGAGACTGCCAGGGAACACTAGGCGCTGTAAGCTTTTTAACTTAAGGCTCCGATTGTGAAGATTGTAGCTACAGTCATTTAAACACAAGAGGAGATCAAAACTTTAAAAAAATAAACAAATAAACAATAAATGAATAAAAAATAAACAAACAAATAAAAAAACAAACAAACAAAAAACACTGGAAAGCCAGTCATTTATTTTGAGTTGTGAGGCTTTTTAGTTTACAAGCAGCTCTGTAACAAGAGTTACTCTTAGAACAGTCATTACAAATAGTCTTCTACAGCCAACAGTCATTGCTTATGGCCATTGCACTCTTAGGAATCCCGAGCTTGTGCGCTTAGTTAATACTTGGACTGGAGACTGCCAGGGAACACTAGGCGCTGTAAGCTTTTTAACTTAAGGCTCCGATTGTGAAGATTGTAGCTACAGTCATTTAAACACAAGAGGAGATCAAAACTTTTAAAAAATAAACAAATAAACAATAAATGAATAAAAAATAAACAAACAAATAAAAAAACAAACAAACAAAAAACACTGGAAAGCCAGTCATTTATTTTGAGTTGTGAGGCTTTTTGGCTTACAAGCAGCTCTGTAACAAGAGTTACTCTTAGAACAGTCATTACAAATTGTCTGCTACAGCCAACGGTTATTGCTTATGGCCATAGCACTGTTAGGAATCCCGAGCTTGTGCGCTTAGTTAATACTTGGACTGGAGACTGCCAGGGAACACTAAGCGCTGTAAGCTTTTTAACTTAAGGCTCCGATTGTGAAGATTGTAGCTACAATCATTTAAACACAAGAGGAGATCAAAACTTTAAAAAAATAAACAAATAAACAATAAATGAATAAAAAATAAACAAACAAATAAAAAAACAAACAGACAAAAAACACTGGAAAGCCAGTCATTTATTTTGAGTTGTGAGGCTTTTTGGCTTACAAGCAGCTCTGTAACAAGAGTTACTCTTAGAACAGTCATTACAAATTGTCTGCTACAGCCAACGGTTATTGCTTATGGCCATAGCACTGTTAGGAATCCCGAGCTTGTGCGCTTAGTTAATACTTGGACTGGAGACTGCCAGGGAACACTAAGCGCTGTAAGCTTTTTAACTTAAGGCTCCGATTGTGAAGATTGTAGCTACAATCATTTAAACACAAGAGGAGATCAAAACTTTAAAAAAATAAACAAATAAACAATAAATGAATAAAAAATAAACAAACAAATAAAAAAACAAACAGACAAAAAACACTGGAAAGCCAGTCATTTATTTTGAGTTGTGAGGCTTTTTGGCTTACAAGCAGCTCTGTAACAAGAGTTACTCTTAGAACAGTCATTACAAATTGTCTGCTACAGCCAACGGTTATTGCTTATGGCCATAGCACTGTTAGGAATCCCGAGCTTGTGCGCTTAGTTAATACTTGGACTGGAGACTGCCAGGGAACACTAGGCGCTGTAAGCTTTTTAACTTAAGGCTCCGATTGTGAAGATTGTAGCTACGGTCATTTAAACACAAGAGGAGATCAAAACTTTTAAAAAATAAACAAATAAACAATAAATGAATAAAAAATAAACAAACAAATAAAAAAACAAACAAACAAAAAACACTGGAAAGCCAGTCATTTATTTTGAGTTGTGAGGCTTTTTGGCTTACAAGCAGCTCTGTAACAAGAGTTACTCTTAGAACAGTCATTACAAATAGTCTTCTACAGCCAACGGTTATTGCTTATGGCCATTGCACTCTTAGGAATCCCGAGCTTGTGCGCTTAGTTAATACTTGGACTGGAGACTGCCAGGGAACACTAGGCGCTGTAAGCTTTTTAACTTAAGACTCCGATTGTGAAGATTGTAGCTACAGTCATTTAAACACAAGAGGAGATCAAAACTTTAAAAAAATAAACAAATAAACAATAAATGAATAAAAAATAAACAAACAAATAAAAAAACAAACAAACAAAAAACACTGGAAAGCCAGTCATTTATTTTGAGTTGTGAGGCTTTTTAGTTTACAAGCAGCTCTGTAACAAGAGTTACTCTTAGAACAGTCATTACAAATAGTCTTCTACAGCCAACAGTCATTGCTTATGGCCATTGCACTCTTAGGAATCCCGAGCTTGTGCGCTTAGTTAATACTTGGACTGGAGACTGCCAGGAAACACTAGGCGCTGTAAGCTTTTTAACTTAAGGCTCCGATTGTGAAGATTGTAGCTACAGTCATTTAAACACAAGAGGAGATCAAAACTTTTAAAAAATAAACAAATAAACAATAAATGAATAAAAAATAAACAAACAAATAAAAAAACAAACAAACAAAAAACACTGGAAAGCCAGTCATTTATTTTGAGTTGTGAGGCTTTTTGGCTTACAAGCAGCTCTGTAACAAGAGTTACTCTTAGAACAGTCATTACAAATTGTCTGCTACAGCCAACGGTTATTGCTTATGGCCATAGCACTGTTAGGAATCCCGAGCTTGTGCGCTTAGTTAATACTTGGACTGGAGACTGCCAGGGAACACTAGGCGCTGTAAGCTTTTTAACTTAAGGCTCCGATTGTGAAGATTGTAGCTACAGTCATTTAAACACAAGAGGAGATCAAAACTTTTAAAAAATAAACAAATAAACAATAAATGAATAAAAAATAAACAAACAAATAAAAAAACAAACAAACAAAAAACACTGGAAAGCCAGTCATTTATTTTGAGTTGTGAGGCTTTTTGGCTTACAAGCAGCTCTGTAACAAGAGTTACTCTTAGAACAGTCATTACAAATTGTCTGCTACAGCCAACGGTTATTGCTTATGGCCATAGCACTGTTAGGAATCCCGAGCTTGTGCGCTTAGTTAATACTTGGACTGGAGACTGCCAGGGAACACTAGGCGCTGTAAGCTTTTTAACTTAAGGCTCCGATTGTGAAGATTGTAGCTACAGTCATTTAAACACAAGAGGAGATCAAAACTTTTAAAAAATAAACAAATAAACAATAAATGAATAAAAAATAAACAAACAAATAAAAAAACAAACAAACAAAAAACACTGGAAAGCCAGTCATTTATTTTGAGTTGTGAGGCTTTTTGGCTTACAAGCAGCTCTGTAACAAGAGTTACTCTTAGAACAGTCATTACAAATTGTCTGCTACAGCCAACGGTTATTGCTTATGGCCATAGCACTGTTAGGAATCCCGAGCTTGTGCGCTTAGTTAATACTTGGACTGGAGACTGCCAGGGAACACTAGGCGCTGTAAGCTTTTTAACTTAAGGCTCCGATTGTGAAGATTGTAGCTACGGTCATTTAAACACAAGAGGAGATCAAAACTTTTAAAAAATAAACAAATAAACAATAAATGAATAAAAAATAAACAAACAAATAAAAAAACAAACAAACAAAAAACACTGGAAAGCCAGTCATTTATTTTGAGTTGTGAGGCTTTTTGGCTTACAAGCAGCTCTGTAACAAGAGTTACTCTTAGAACAGTCATTACAAATTGTCTGCTACAGCCAACGGTTATTGCTTATGGCCATAGCACTGTTAGGAATCCCGAGCTTGTGCGCTTAGTTAATACTTGGACTGGAGACTGCCAGGGAACACTAAGCGCTGTAAGCTTTTTAACTTAAGGCTCCGATTATGAAGATTGTAGCTACAGTCATTTAAACACAAGAGGAGATCAAAACTTTAAAAAAATAAACAAATAAACAATAAATGAATAAAAAATAAACAAACAAATAAAAAAACAAATAAACAAAAAACACTGGAAAGCCAGTCATTTATTTTGAGTTGTGAGGCTTTTTGGCTTACAAGCAGCTCTGTAACAAGAGTTACTCTTAGAACAGTCATTACAAATAGTCTTCTACAGCCAACGGTTATTGCTTATGGCCATTGCACTCTTAGGAATCCCGAGCTTGTGCGCTTAGTTAATACTTGGACTGGAGACTGCCAGGGAACACTAGGCGCTGTAAGCTTTTTAACTTAAGACTCCGATTGTGAAGATTGTAGCTACAGTCATTTAAACACAAGAGGAGATCAAAACTTTAAAAAAATAAACAAATAAACAATAAATGAATAAAAAATAAACAAACAAATAAAAAAACAAACAAACAAAAAACACTGGAAAGCCAGTCATTTATTTTGAGTTGTGAGGCTTTTTAGTTTACAAGCAGCTCTGTAACAAGAGTTACTCTTAGAACAGTCATTACAAATAGTCTTCTACAGCCAACAGTCATTGCTTATGGCCATTGCACTCTTAGGAATCCCGAGCTTGTGCGCTTAGTTAATACTTGGACTGGAGACTGCCAGGGAACACTAGGCGCTGTAAGCTTTTTAACTTAAGGCTCCGATTGTGAAGATTGTAGCTACAGTCATTTAAACACAAGAGGAGATCAAAACTTTTAAAAAATAAACAAATAAACAATAAATGAATAAAAAATAAACAAACAAATAAAAAAACAAACAAACAAAAAACACTGGAAAGCCAGTCATTTATTTTGAGTTGTGAGGCTTTTTGGCTTACAAGCAGCTCTGTAACAAGAGTTACTCTTAGAACAGTCATTACAAATTGTCTGCTACAGCCAACGGTTATTGCTTATGGCCATAGCACTGTTAGGAATCCCGAGCTTGTGCGCGTAGTTAATACTTGGACTGGAGACTGCCAGGGAACACTAGGCGCTGTAAGCTTTTTAACTTAAGGCTCCGATTGTGAAGATTGTAGCTACAGTCATTTAAACACAAGAGGAGATCAAAACTTTAAAAAAATAAACAAATAAACAATAAATGAATAAAAAATAAACAAACAAATAAAAAAACAAACAAACAAAAAACACTGGAAAGCCAGTCATTTATTTTGAGTTGTGAGGCTTTTTGGCTTACAAGCAGCTCTGTAACAAGAGTTACTCTTAGAACAGTCATTACAAATTGTCTGCTACAGCCAACGGTTATTGCTTATGGCCATAGCACTGTTAGGAATCCCGAGCTTGTGCGCTTAGTTAATACTTGGACTGGAGACTGCCAGGGAACACTAAGCGCTGTAAGCTTTTTAACTTAAGGCTCCGATTATGAAGATTGTAGCTACAGTCATTTAAACACAAGAGGAGATCAAAACTTTAAAAAAATAAACAAATAAACAATAAATGAATAAAAAATAAACAAACAAATAAAAAAACAAATAAACAAAAAACACTGGAAAGCCAGTCATTTATTTTGAGTTGTGAGGCTTTTTGGCTTACAAGCAGCTCTGTAACAAGAGTTACTCTTAGAACAGTCATTACAAATAGTCTTCTACAGCCAACGGTTATTGCTTATGGCCATTGCACTCCTAGGAATCCCGAGCTTGTGCGCTTAGTTAATACTTGGACTGGAGACTGCCAGGGAACACTAGGCGCTGTAAGCTTTTTAACTTAAGACTCCGATTGTGAAGATTGTAGCTACAGTCATTTAAACACAAGAGGAGATCAAAACTTTAAAAAAATAAACAAATAAACAATAAATGAATAAAAAATAAACAAACAAATAAAAAAACAAACAAACAAAAAACACTGGAAAGCCAGTCATTTATTTTGAGTTGTGAGGCTTTTTAGTTTACAAGCAGCTCTGTAACAAGAGTTACTCTTAGAACAGTCATTACAAATAGTCTTCTACAGCCAACAGTCATTGCTTATGGCCATTGCACTCTTAGGAATCCCGAGCTTGTGCGCTTAGTTAATACTTGGACTGGAGACTGCCAGGGAACACTAGGCGCTGTAAGCTTTTTAACTTAAGGCTCCGATTGTGAAGATTGTAGCTACAGTCATTTAAACACAAGAGGAGATCAAAACTTTTAAAAAATAAACAAATAAACAATAAATGAATAAAAAATAAACAAACAAATAAAAAAACAAACAAACAAAAAACACTGGAAAGCCAGTCATTTATTTTGAGTTGTGAGGCTTTTTGGCTTACAAGCAGCTCTGTAACAAGAGTTACTCTTAGAACAGTCATTACAAATTGTCTGCTACAGCCAACGGTTATTGCTTATGGCCATAGCACTGTTAGGAATCCCGAGCTTGTGCGCTTAGTTAATACTTGGACTGGAGACTGCCAGGGAACACTAAGCGCTGTAAGCTTTTTAACTTAAGGCTCCGATTATGAAGATTGTAGCTACAGTCATTTAAACACAAGAGGAGATCAAAACTTTAAAAAAATAAACAAATAAACAATAAATGAATAAAAAATAAACAAACAAATAAAAAAACAAACAAACAAAAAACACTGGAAAGCCAGTCATTTATTTTGAGTTGTGAGGCTTTTTGGCTTACAAGCAGCTCTGTAACAAGAGTTACTCTTAGAACAGTCATTACAAATAGTCTTCTACAGCCAACAGTCATTGCTTATGGCCATTGCACTCTTAGGAATCCCGAGCTTGTGCGCTTAGTTAATACTTGGACTGGAGACTGCCAGGGAACACTAGGCGCTGTAAGCTTTTTAACTTAAGGCTCCGATTGTGAAGATTGTAGCTACAGTCATTTAAACACAAGAGGAGATCAAAACTTTAAAAAAATAAACAAATAAACAATAAATGAATAAAAAATAAACAAACAAATAAAAAAACAAACAAACAAAAAACACTGGAAAGCCAGTCATTTATTTTGAGTTGTGAGGCTTTTTGGCTTACAAGCAGCTCTGTAACAAGAGTTACTCTTAGAACAGTCATTACAAATAGTCTTCTACAGCCAACAGTCATTGCTTATGGCCATTGCACTCTTAGGAATCCCGAGCTTGTGCGCTTAGTTAATACTTGGACTGGAGACTGCCAGGGAACACTAGGCGCTGTAAGCTTTTTAACTTAAGGCTCCGATTGTGAAGATTGTAGCTACAGTCATTTAAACACAAGAGGAGATCAAAACTTTAAAAAAATAAACAAATAAACAATAAATGAATAAAAAATAAACAAACAAATAAAAAAACAAACAAACAAAAAACACTGGAAAGCCAGTCATTTATTTTGAGTTGTGAGGCTTTTTAGTTTACAAGCAGCTCTGTAACAAGAGTTACTCTTAGAACAGTCATTACAAATAGTCTTCTACAGCCAACAGTCATTGCTTATGGCCATTGCACTCTTAGGAATCCCGAGCTTGTGCGCTTAGTTAATACTTGGACTGGAGACTGCCAGGGAACACTAGGCGCTGTAAGCTTTTTAACTTAAGGCTCCGATTGTGAAGATTGTAGCTACAGTCATTTAAACACAAGAGGAGATCAAAACTTTTAAAAAATAAACAAATAAACAATAAATGAATAAAAAATAAACAAACAAATAAAAAAACAAACAAACAAAAAACACTGGAAAGCCAGTCATTTATTTTGAGTTGTGAGGCTTTTTGGCTTACAAGCAGCTCTGTAACAAGAGTTACTCTTAGAACAGTCATTACAAATTGTCTGCTACAGCCAACGGTTATTGCTTATGGCCATAGCACTGTTAGGAATCCCGAGCTTGTGCGCTTAGTTAATACTTGGACTGGAGACTGCCAGGGAACACTAGGCGCTGTAAGCTTTTTAACTTAAGGCTCCGATTGTGAAGATTGTAGCTACAGTCATTTAAACACAAGAGGAGATCAAAACTTTTAAAAAATAAACAAATAAACAATAAATGAATAAAAAATAAACAAACAAATAAAAAAACAAACAAACAAAAAACACTGGAAAGCCAGTCATTTATTTTGAGTTGTGAGGCTTTTTGGCTTACAAGCAGCTCTGTAACAAGAGTTACTCTTAGAACAGTCATTACAAATTGTCTGCTACAGCCAACGGTTATTGCTTATGGCCATAGCACTGTTAGGAATCCCGAGCTTGTGCGCTTAGTTAATACTTGGACTGGAGACTGCCAGGGAACACTAGGCGCTGTAAGCTTTTTAACTTAAGGCTCCGATTGTGAAGATTGTAGCTACAGTCATTTAAACACAAGAGGAGATCAAAACTTTTAAAAAATAAACAAATAAACAATAAATGAATAAAAAATAAACAAACAAATAAAAAAACAAACAAACAAAAAACACTGGAAAGCCAGTCATTTATTTTGAGTTGTGAGGCTTTTTGGCTTACAAGCAGCTCTGTAACAAGAGTTACTCTTAGAACAGTCATTACAAATTGTCTGCTACAGCCAACGGTTATTGCTTATGGCCATAGCACTGTTAGGAATCCCGAGCTTGTGCGCTTAGTTAATACTTGGACTGGAGACTGCCAGGGAACACTAAGCGCTGTAAGCTTTTTAACTTAAGGCTCCGATTGTGAAGATTGTAGCTACAGTCATTTAAACACAAGAGGAGATCAAAACTTTAAAAAAATAAACAAATAAACAATAAATGAATAAAAAATAAACAAACAAATAAAAAAACAAACAAACAAAAAACACTGGAAAGCCAGTCATTTATTTTGAGTTGTGAGGCTTTTTGGCTTACAAGCAGCTCTGTAACAAGAGTTACTCTTAGAACAGTCATTACAAATTGTCTGCTACAGCCAACGGTTATTGCTTATGGCCATAGCACTGTTAGGAATCCCGAGCTTGTGCGCTTAGTTAATACTTGGACTGGAGACTGCCAGGGAACACTAGGCGCTGTAAGCTTTTTAACTTAAGGCTCCGATTGTGAAGATTGTAGCTACGGTCATTTAAACACAAGAGGAGATCAAAACTTTTAAAAAATAAACAAATAAACAATAAATGAATAAAAAATAAACAAACAAATAAAAAAACAAACAAACAAAAAACACTGGAAAGCCAGTCATTTATTTTGAGTTGTGAGGCTTTTTGGCTTACAAGCAGCTCTGTAACAAGAGTTACTCTTAGAACAGTCATTACAAATAGTCTTCTACAGCCAACAGTCATTGCTTATGGCCATTGCACTCTTAGGAATCCCGAGCTTGTGCGCTTAGTTAATACTTGGACTGGAGACTGCCAGGGAACACTAGGCGCTGTAAGCTTTTTAACTTAAGGCTCCGATTGTGAAGATTGTAGCTACAGTCATTTAAACACAAGAGGAGATCAAAACTTTAAAAAAATAAACAAATAAACAATAAATGAATAAAAAATAAACAAACAAATAAAAAAACAAATAAACAAAAAACACTGGAAAGCCAGTCATTTATTTTGAGTTGTGAGGCTTTTTGGCTTACAAGCAGCTCTGTAACAAGAGTTACTCTTAGAACAGTCATTACAAATTGTCTGCTACAGCCAACGGTTATTGCTTATGGCCATAGCACTGTTAGGAATCCCGAGCTTGTGCGCTTAGTTAATACTTGGACTGGAGACTGCCAGGGAACACTAAGCGCTGTAAGCTTTTTAACTTAAGGCTCCGATTATGAAGATCGTAGCTACAGTCATTTAAACACAAGAGGAGATCAAAACTTTAAAAAAATAAACAAATAAACAATAAATGAATAAAAAATAAACAAACAAATAAAAAAACAAATAAACAAAAAACACTGGAAAGCCAGTCATTTATTTTGAGTTGTGAGGCTTTTTGGCTTACAAGCAGCTCTGTAACAAGAGTTACTCTTAGAACAGTCATTACAAATTGTCTGCTACAGCCAACGGTTATTGCTTATGGCCATAGCACTGTTAGGAATCCCGAGCTTGTGCGCTTAGTTAATACTTGGACTGGAGACTGCCAGGGAACACTAGGCGCTGTAAGCTTTTTAACTTAAGGCTCCGATTGTGAAGATTGTAGCTACGGTCATTTAAACACAAGAGGAGATCAAAACTTTTAAAAAATAAACAAATAAACAATAAATGAATAAAAAATAAACAAACAAATAAAAAAACAAACAAACAAAAAACACTGGAAAGCCAGTCATTTATTTTGAGTTGTGAGGCTTTTTGGCTTACAAGCAGCTCTGTAACAAGAGTTACTCTTAGAACAGTCATTACAAATAGTCTTCTACAGCCAACAGTCATTGCTTATGGCCATTGCACTCTTAGGAATCCCGAGCTTGTGCGCTTAGTTAATACTTGGACTGGAGACTGCCAGGGAACACTAGGCGCTGTAAGCTTTTTAACTTAAGGCTCCGATTGTGAAGATTGTAGCTACAGTCATTTAAACACAAGAGGAGATCAAAACTTTTAAAAAATAAACAAATAAACAATAAATGAATAAAAAATAAACAAACAAATAAAAAAACAAACAAACAAAAAACACTGGAAAGCCAGTCATTTATTTTGAGTTGTGAGGCTTTTTGGCTTACAAGCAGCTCTGTAACAAGAGTTACTCTTAGAACAGTCATTACAAATTGTCTGCTACAGCCAACGGTTATTGCTTATGGCCATAGCACTGTTAGGAATCCCGAGCTTGTGCGCTTAGTTAATACTTGGACTGGAGACTGCCAGGGAACACTAGGCGCTGTAAGCTTTTTAACTTAAGGCTCCGATTGTGAAGATTGTAGCTACGGTCATTTAAACACAAGAGGAGATCAAAACTTTAAAAAAATAAACAAATAAACAATAAATGAATAAAAAATAAACAAACAAATAAAAAAACAAACAAACAAAAAACACTGGAAAGCCAGTCATTTATTTTGAGTTGTGAGGCTTTTTGGCTTACAAGCAGCTCTGTAACAAGAGTTACTCTTAGAACAGTCATTACAAATAGTCTTCTACAGCCAACAGTCATTGCTTATGGCCATTGCACTCTTAGGAATCCCGAGCTTGTGCGCTTAGTTAATACTTGGACTGGAGACTGCCAGGGAACACTAGGCGCTGTAAGCTTTTTAACTTAAGGCTCCGATTGTGAAGATTGTAGCTACAGTCATTTAAACACAAGAGGAGATCAAAACTTTTAAAAAATAAACAAATAAACAATAAATGAATAAAAAATAAACAAACAAATAAAAAAACAAACAAACAAAAAACACTGGAAAGCCAGTCATTTATTTTGAGTTGTGAGGCTTTTTGGCTTACAAGCAGCTCTGTAACAAGAGTTACTCTTAGAACAGTCATTACAAATTGTCTGCTACAGCCAACGGTTATTGCTTATGGCCATAGCACTGTTAGGAATCCCGAGCTTGTGCGCTTAGTTAATACTTGGACTGGAGACTGCCAGGGAACACTAGGCGCTGTAAGCTTTTTAACTTAAGGCTCCGATTGTGAAGATTGTAGCTACAGTCATTTAAACACAAGAGGAGATCAAAACTTTTAAAAAATAAACAAATAAACAATAAATGAATAAAAAATAAACAAACAAATAAAAAAACAAACAAACAAAAAACACTGGAAAGCCAGTCATTTATTTTGAGTTGTGAGGCTTTTTGGCTTACAAGCAGCTCTGTAACAAGAGTTACTCTTAGAACAGTCATTACAAATTGTCTGCTACAGCCAACGGTTATTGCTTATTACCATAGCACTGTTAGGAATCCCGAGCTTGTGCGCTTAGTTAATACTTGGACTGGAGACTGCCAGGGAACACTAAGCGCTGTAAGCTTTTTAACTTAAGGCTCCGATTGTGAAGATTGTAGCTACAGTCATTTAAACACAAGAGGAGATCAAAACTTTAAAAAAATAAACAAATAAACAATAAATGAATAAAAAATAAACAAACAAATAAAAAAACAAACAAACAAAAAACACTGGAAAGCCAGTCATTTATTTTGAGTTGTGAGGCTTTTTGGCTTACAAGCAGCTCTGTAACAAGAGTTACTCTTAGAACAGTCATTACAAATTGTCTGCTACAGCCAACGGTTATTGCTTATTACCATAGCACTGTTAGGAATCCCGAGCTTGTGCGCTTAGTTAATACTTGGACTGGAGACTGCCAGGGAACACTAGGCGCTGTAAGCTTTTTAACTTAAGGCTCCGATTGTGAAGATTGTAGCTACAGTCATTTAAACACAAGAGGAGATCAAAACTTTTAAAAAATAAACAAATAAACAATAAATGAATAAAAAATAAACAAACAAATAAAAAAACAAACAAACAAAAAACACTGGAAAGCCAGTCATTTATTTTGAGTTGTGAGGCTTTTTGGCTTACAAGCAGCTCTGTAACAAGAGTTACTCTTAGAACAGTCATTACAAATTGTCTGCTACAGCCAACGGTTATTGCTTATGGCCATAGCACTGTTAGGAATCCCGAGCTTGTGCGCTTAGTTAATACTTGGACTGGAGACTGCCAGGGAACACTAGGCGCTGTAAGCTTTTTAACTTAAGGCTCCGATTGTGAAGATTGTAGCTACGGTCATTTAAACACAAGAGGAGATCAAAACTTTAAAAAAATAAACAAATAAACAATAAATGAATAAAAAATAAACAAACAAATAAAAAAACAAACAAACAAAAAACACTGGAAAGCCAGTCATTTATTTTGAGTTGTGAGGCTTTTTGGCTTACAAGCAGCTCTGTAACAAGAGTTACTCTTAGAACAGTCATTACAAATAGTCTTCTACAGCCAACAGTCATTGCTTATGGCCATTGCACTCTTAGGAATCCCGAGCTTGTGCGCTTAGTTAATACTTGGACTGGAGACTGCCAGGGAACACTAGGCGCTGTAAGCTTTTTAACTTAAGGCTCCGATTGTGAAGATTGTAGCTACAGTCATTTAAACACAAGAGGAGATCAAAACTTTTAAAAAATAAACAAATAAACAATAAATGAATAAAAAATAAACAAACAAATAAAAAAACAAACAAACAAAAAACACTGGAAAGCCAGTCATTTATTTTGAGTTGTGAGGCTTTTTGGCTTACAAGCAGCTCTGTAACAAGAGTTACTCTTAGAACAGTCATTACAAATTGTCTGCTACAGCCAACGGTTATTGCTTATGGCCATAGCACTGTTAGGAATCCCGAGCTTGTGCGCTTAGTTAATACTTGGACTGGAGACTGCCAGGGAACACTAGGCGCTGTAAGCTTTTTAACTTAAGGCTCCGATTGTGAAGATTGTAGCTACAGTCATTTAAACACAAGAGGAGATCAAAACTTTTAAAAAATAAACAAATAAACAATAAATGAATAAAAAATAAACAAACAAATAAAAAAACAAACAAACAAAAAACACTGGAAAGCCAGTCATTTATTTTGAGTTGTGAGGCTTTTTGGCTTACAAGCAGCTCTGTAACAAGAGTTACTCTTAGAACAGTCATTACAAATTGTCTGCTACAGCCAACGGTTATTGCTTATTACCATAGCACTGTTAGGAATCCCGAGCTTGTGCGCTTAGTTAATACTTGGACTGGAGACTGCCAGGGAACACTAAGCGCTGTAAGCTTTTTAACTTAAGGCTCCGATTGTGAAGATTGTAGCTACAGTCATTTAAACACAAGAGGAGATCAAAACTTTAAAAAAATAAACAAATAAACAATAAATGAATAAAAAATAAACAAACAAATAAAAAAACAAACAAACAAAAAACACTGGAAAGCCAGTCATTTATTTTGAGTTGTGAGGCTTTTTGGCTTACAAGCAGCTCTGTAACAAGAGTTACTCTTAGAACAGTCATTACAAATTGTCTGCTACAGCCAACGGTTATTGCTTATTACCATAGCACTGTTAGGAATCCCGAGCTTGTGCGCTTAGTTAATACTTGGACTGGAGACTGCCAGGGAACACTAAGCGCTGTAAGCTTTTTAACTTAAGGCTCCGATTGTGAAGATTGTAGCTACAGTCATTTAAACACAAGAGGAGATCAAAACTTTAAAAAAATAAACAAATAAACAATAAATGAATAAAAAATAAACAAACAAATAAAAAAACAAACAAACAAAAAACACTGGAAAGCCAGTCATTTATTTTGAGTTGTGAGGCTTTTTGGCTTACAAGCAGCTCTGTAACAAGAGTTACTCTTAGAACAGTCATTACAAATTGTCTGCTACAGCCAACGGTTATTGCTTATTACCATAGCACTGTTAGGAATCCCGAGCTTGTGCGCTTAGTTAATACTTGGACTGGAGACTGCCAGGGAACACTAAGCGCTGTAAGCTTTTTAACTTAAGGCTCCGATTGTGAAGATTGTAGCTACAGTCATTTAAACACAAGAGGAGATCAAAACTTAAAAAAAATAAACAAATAAACAATAAATGAATAAAAGATAAACAAACAAATAAAAAAACAAACAAACAAAAAACACTGGAAAGCCAGTCATTTATTTTGAGTTGTGAGGCTTTTTGGCTTACAAGCAGCTCTGTAACAAGAGTTACTCTTAGAACAGTCATTACAAATTGTCTGCTACAGCCAACGGTTATTGCTTATGGCCATAGCACTGTTAGGAATCCCGAGCTTGTGCGCTTAGTTAATACTTGGACTGGAGACTGCCAGGGAACACTAAGCGCTGTAAGCTTTTTAACTTAAGGCTCCGATTATGAAGATTGTAGCTACAGTCATTTAAACACAAGAGGAGATCAAAACTTTAAAAAAATAAACAAATAAACAATAAATGAATAAAAAATAAACAAACAAATAAAAAAACAAACAAACAAAAAACACTGGAAAGCCAGTCATTTATTTTGAGTTGTGAGGCTTTTTGGCTTACAAGCAGCTCTGTAACAAGAGTTACTCTTAGAACAGTCATTACAAATAGTCTTCTACAGCCAACAGTCATTGCTTATGGCCATTGCACTCTTAGGAATCCCGAGCTTGTGCGCTTAGTTAATACTTGGACTGGAGACTGCCAGGGAACACTAGGCGCTGTAAGCTTTTTAACTTAAGGCTCCGATTGTGAAGATTGTAGCTACAGTCATTTAAACACAAGAGGAGATCAAAACTTTTAAAAAATAAACAAATAAACAATAAATGAATAAAAAATAAACAAACAAATAAAAAAACAAACAAACAAAAAACACTGGAAAGCCAGTCATTTATTTTGAGTTGTGAGGCTTTTTGGCTTACAAGCAGCTCTGTAACAAGAGTTACTCTTAGAACAGTCATTACAAATTGTCTGCTACAGCCAACGGTTATTGCTTATTACCATAGCACTGTTAGGAATCCCGAGCTTGTGCGCTTAGTTAATACTTGGACTGGAGACTGCCAGGGAACACTAAGCGCTGTAAGCTTTTTAACTTAAGGCTCCGATTGTGAAGATTGTAGCTACAGTCATTTAAACACAAGAGGAGATCAAAACTTTAAAAAAATAAACAAATAAACAATAAATGAATAAAAAATAAACAAACAAATAAAAAAACAAACAAACAAAAAACACTGGAAAGCCAGTCATTTATTTTGAGTTGTGAGGCTTTTTGGCTTACAAGCAGCTCTGTAACAAGAGTTACTCTTAGAACAGTCATTACAAATTGTCTGCTACAGCCAACGGTTATTGCTTATTACCATAGCACTGTTAGGAATCCCGAGCTTGTGCGCTTAGTTAATACTTGGACTGGAGACTGCCAGGGAACACTAAGCGCTGTAAGCTTTTTAACTTAAGGCTCCGATTGTGAAGATTGTAGCTACAGTCATTTAAACACAAGAGGAGATCAAAACTTTAAAAAAATAAACAAATAAACAATAAATGAATAAAAAATAAACAAACAAATAAAAAAACAAACAAACAAAAAACACTGGAAAGCCAGTCATTTATTTTGAGTTGTGAGGCTTTTTGGCTTACAAGCAGCTCTGTAACAAGAGTTACTCTTAGAACAGTCATTACAAATTGTCTGCTACAGCCAACGGTTATTGCTTATGGCCATAGCACTGTTAGGAATCCCGAGCTTGTGCGCTTAGTTAATACTTGGACTGGAGACTGCCAGGGAACACTAGGCGCTGTAAGCTTTTTAACTTAAGGCTCCGATTGTGAAGATTGTAGCTACGGTCATTTAAACACAAGAGGAGATCAAAACTTTTAAAAAATAAACAAATAAACAATAAATGAATAAAAAATAAACAAACAAATAAAAAAACAAACAAACAAAAAACACTGGAAAGCCAGTCATTTATTTTGAGTTGTGAGGCTTTTTGGCTTACAAGCAGCTCTGTAACAAGAGTTACTCTTAGAACAGTCATTACAAATAGTCTTCTACAGCCAACAGTCATTGCTTATGGCCATTGCACTCTTAGGAATCCCGAGCTTGTGCGCTTAGTTAATACTTGGACTGGAGACTGCCAGGGAACACTAGGCGCTGTAAGCTTTTTAACTTAAGGCTCCGATTGTGAAGATTGTAGCTACAGTCATTTAAACACAAGAGGAGATCAAAACTTTAAAAAAATAAACAAATAAACAATAAATGAATAAAAAATAAACAAACAAATAAAAAAACAAACAAACAAAAAACACTGGAAAGCCAGTCATTTATTTTGAGTTGTGAGGCTTTTTAGTTTACAAGCAGCTCTGTAACAAGAGTTACTCTTAGAACAGTCATTACAAATAGTCTTCTACAGCCAACAGTCATTGCTTATGGCCATTGCACTCTTAGGAATCCCGAGCTTGTGCGCTTAGTTAATACTTGGACTGGAGACTGCCAGGGAACACTAGGCGCTGTAAGCTTTTTAACTTAAGGCTCCGATTGTGAAGATTGTAGCTACAGTCATTTAAACACAAGAGGAGATCAAAACTTTAAAAAAATAAACAAATAAACAATAAATGAATAAAAAATAAACAAACAAATAAAAAAACAAACAAACAAAAAACACTGGAAAGCCAGTCATTTATTTTGAGTTGTGAGGCTTTTTAGTTTACAAGCAGCTCTGTAACAAGAGTTACTCTTAGAACAGTCATTACAAATAGTCTTCTACAGCCAACAGTCATTCCTTATGGCCATTGCACTCTTAGGAATCCCGAGCTTGTGCGCTTAGTTAATACTTGGACTGGAGACTGCCAGGGAACACTAGGCGCTGTAAGCTTTTTAACTTAAGGCTCCGATTGTGAAGATTGTAGCTACAGTCATTTAAACACAAGAGGAGATCAAAACTTTTAAAAAATAAACAAATAAACAATAAATGAATAAAAAATAAACAAACAAATAAAAAAACAAACAAACAAAAAACACTGGAAAGCCAGTCATTTATTTTGAGTTGTGAGGCTTTTTGGCTTACAAGCAGCTCTGTAACAAGAGTTACTCTTAGAACAGTCATTACAAATTGTCTGCTACAGCCAACGGTTATTGCTTATGGCCATAGCACTGTTAGGAATCCCGAGCTTGTGCGCTTAGTTAATACTTGGACTGGAGACTGCCAGGGAACACTAGGCGCTGTAAGCTTTTTAACTTAAGGCTCCGATTGTGAAGATTGTAGCTACAGTCATTTAAACACAAGAGGAGATCAAAACTTTAAAAAAATAAACAAATAAACAATAAATGAATAAAAAATAAACAAACAAATAAAAAAACAAACAAACAAAAAACACTGGAAAGCCAGTCATTTATTTTGAGTTGTGAGGCTTTTTAGTTTACAAGCAGCTCTGTAACAAGAGTTACTCTTAGAACAGTCATTACAAATAGTCTTCTACAGCCAACAGTCATTGCTTATGGCCATTGCACTCTTAGGAATCCCGAGCTTGTGCGCTTAGTTAATACTTGGACTGGAGACTGCCAGGGAACACTAGGCGCTGTAAGCTTTTTAACTTAAGGCTCCGATTGTGAAGATTGTAGCTACAGTCATTTAAACACAAGAGGAGATCAAAACTTTAAAAAAATAAACAAATAAACAATAAATGAATAAAAAATAAACAAACAAATAAAAAAACAAACAAACAAAAAACACTGGAAAGCCAGTCATTTATTTTGAGTTGTGAGGCTTTTTAGTTTACAAGCAGCTCTGTAACAAGAGTTACTCTTAGAACAGTCATTACAAATAGTCTTCTACAGCCAACAGTCATTGCTTATGGCCATTGCACTCTTAGGAATCCCGAGCTTGTGCGCTTAGTTAATACTTGGACTGGAGACTGCCAGGGAACACTAGGCGCTGTAAGCTTTTTAACTTAAGGCTCCGATTGTGAAGATTGTAGCTACAGTCATTTAAACACAAGAGGAGATCAAAACTTTAAAAAAATAAACAAATAAACAATAAATGAATAAAAAATAAACAAACAAATAAAAAAACAAACAAACAAAAAACACTGGAAAGCCAGTCATTTATTTTGAGTTGTGAGGCTTTTTAGTTTACAAGCAGCTCTGTAACAAGAGTTACTCTTAGAACAGTCATTACAAATAGTCTTCTACAGCCAACAGTCATTGCTTATGGCCATTGCACTCTTAGGAATCCCGAGCTTGTGCGCTTAGTTAATACTTGGACTGGAGACTGCCAGGGAACACTAGGCGCTGTAAGCTTTTTAACTTAAGGCTCCGATTGTGAAGATTGTAGCTACAGTCATTTAAACACAAGAGGAGATCAAAACTTTAAAAAAATAAACAAATAAACAATAAATGAATAAAAAATAAACAAACAAATAAAAAAACAAACAAACAAAAAACACTGGAAAGCCAGTCATTTATTTTGAGTTGTGAGGCTTTTTAGTTTACAAGCAGCTCTGTAACAAGAGTTACTCTTAGAACAGTCATTACAAATAGTCTTCTACAGCCAACAGTCATTGCTTATGGCCATTGCACTCTTAGGAATCCCGAGCTTGTGCGCTTAGTTAATACTTGGACTGGAGACTGCCAGGGAACACTAGGCGCTGTAAGCTTTTTAACTTAAGGCTCCGATTGTGAAGATTGTAGCTACAGTCATTTAAACACAAGAGGAGATCAAAACTTTTAAAAAATAAACAAATAAACAATAAATGAATAAAAAATAAACAAACAAATAAAAAAACAAACAAACAAAAAACACTGGAAAGCCAGTCATTTATTTTGAGTTGTGAGGCTTTTTGGCTTACAAGCAGCTCTGTAACAAGAGTTACTCTTAGAACAGTCATTACAAATTGTCTGCTACAGCCAACGGTTATTGCTTATGGCCATAGCACTGTTAGGAATCCCGAGCTTGTGCGCTTAGTTAATACTTGGACTGGAGACTGCCAGGGAACACTAAGCGCTGTAAGCTTTTTAACTTAAGGCTCCGATTGTGAAGATTGTAGCTACAGTCATTTAAACACAAGAGGAGATCAAAACTTTAAAAAAATAAACAAATAAACAATAAATGAATAAAAAATAAACAAACAAATAAAAAAACAAACAAACAAAAAACACTGGAAAGCCAGACATTTATTTTGAGTTGTGAGGCTTTTTGGCTTACAAGCAGCTCTGTAACAAGAGTTACTCTTAGAACAGTCATTACAAATTGTCTGCTACAGCCAACGGTTATTGCTTATGGCCATAGCACTGTTAGGAATCCCGAGCTTGTGCGCTTAGTTAATACTTGGACTGGAGACTGCCAGGGAACACTAGGCGCTGTAAGCTTTTTAACTTAAGGCTCCGATTGTGAAGATTGTAGCTACGGTCATTTAAACACAAGAGGAGATCAAAACTTTTAAAAAATAAACAAATAAACAATAAATGAATAAAAAATAAACAAACAAATAAAAAAACAAACAAACAAAAAACACTGGAAAGCCAGTCATTTATTTTGAGTTGTGAGGCTTTTTGGCTTACAAGCAGCTCTGTAACAAGAGTTACTCTTAGAACAGTCATTACAAATAGTCTTCTACAGCCAACAGTCATTGCTTATGGCCATTGCACTCTTAGGAATCCCGAGCTTGTGCGCTTAGTTAATACTTGGACTGGAGACTGCCAGGGAACACTAGGCGCTGTAAGCTTTTTAACTTAAGGCTCCGATTGTGAAGATTGTAGCTACAGTCATTTAAACACAAGAGGAGATCAAAACTTTAAAAAAAATAAACAAATAAACAATAAATGAATAAAAAATAAACAAACAAATAAAAAAACAAATAAACAAAAAACACTGGAAAGCCAGTCATTTATTTTGAGTTGTGAGGCTTTTTGGCTTACAAGCAGCTCTGTAACAAGAGTTACTCTTAGAACAGTCATTACAAATTGTCTGCTACAGCCAACGGTTATTGCTTATGGCCATAGCACTGTTAGGAATCCCGAGCTTGTGCGCTTAGTTAATACTTGGACTGGAGACTGCCAGGGAACACTAGGCGCTGTAAGCTTTTTAACTTAAGGCTCCGATTGTGAAGATTGTAGCTACGGTCATTTAAACACAAGAGGAGATCAAAACTTTTAAAAAATAAACAAATAAACAATAAATGAATAAAAAATAAACAAACAAATAAAAAAACAAACAAACAAAAAACACTGGAAAGCCAGTCATTTATTTTGAGTTGTGAGGCTTTTTGGCTTACAAGCAGCTCTGTAACAAGAGTTACTCTTAGAACAGTCATTACAAATAGTCTTCTACAGCCAACAGTCATTGCTTATGGCCATTGCACTCTTAGGAATCCCGAGCTTGTGCGCTTAGTTAATACTTGGACTGGAGACTGCCAGGGAACACTAGGCGCTGTAAGCTTTTTAACTTAAGGCTCCGATTATGAAGATTGTAGCTACAGTCATTTAAACACAAGAGGAGATCAAAACTTTAAAAAAATAAACAAATAAACAATAAATGAATAAAAAATAAACAAACAAATAAAAAAACAAATAAACAAAAAACACTGGAAAGCCAGTCATTTATTTTGAGTTGTGAGGCTTTTTGGCTTACAAGCAGCTCTGTAACAAGAGTTACTCTTAGAACAGTCATTACAAATAGTCTTCTACAGCCAACAGTCATTGCTTATGGCCATAGCACTGTTAGGAATCCCGAGCTTGTGCGCTTAGTTAATACTTGGACTGGAGACTGCCAGGGAACACTAAGCGCTGTAAGCTTTTTAACTTAAGGCTCCGATTATGAAGATTGTAGCTACAGTCATTTAAACACAAGAGGAGATCAAAACTTTAAAAAAATAAACAAATAAACAATAAATGAATAAAAAATAAACAAACAAATAAAAAAACAAATAAACAAAAAACACTGGAAAGCCAGTCATTTATTTTGAGTTGTGAGGCTTTTTGGCTTACAAGCAGCTCTGTAACAAGAGTTACTCTTAGAACAGTCATTACAAATAGTCTTCTACAGCCAACGGTTATTGCTTATGGCCATTGCACTCTTAGGAATCCCGAGCTTGTGCGCTTAGTTAATACTTGGACTGGAGACTGCCAGGGAACACTAGGCGCTGTAAGCTTTTTAACTTAAGGCTCCGATTGTGAAGATTGTAGCTACAGTCATTTAAACACAAGAGGAGATCAAAACTTTAAAAAAATAAACAAATAAACAATAAATGAATAAAAAATAAACAAACAAATAAAAAAACAAACAAACAAAAAACACTGGAAAGCCAGTCATTTATTTTGAGTTGTGAGGCTTTTTAGTTTACAAGCAGCTCTGTAACAAGAGTTACTCTTAGAACAGTCATTACAAATAGTCTTCTACAGCCAACAGTCATTGCTTATGGCCATTGCACTCTTAGGAATCCCGAGCTTGTGCGCTTAGTTAATACTTGGACTGGAGACTGCCAGGGAACACTAGGCGCTGTAAGCTTTTTAACTTAAGGCTCCGATTGTGAAGATTGTAGCTACAGTCATTTAAACACAAGAGGAGATCAAAACTTTAAAAAAATAAACAAATAAACAATAAATGAATAAAAAATAAACAAACAAATAAAAAAACAAATAAACAAAAAACACTGGAAAGCCAGTCATTTATTTTGAGTTGTGAGGCTTTTTGGCTTACAAGCAGCTCTGTAACAAGAGTTACTCTTAGAACAGTCATTACAAATTGTCTGCTACAGCCAACGGTTATTGCTTATGGCCATAGCACTGTTAGGAATCCCGAGCTTGTGCGCTTAGTTAATACTTGGACTGGAGACTGCCAGGGAACACTAGGCGCTGTAAGCTTTTTAACTTAAGGCTCCGATTGTGAAGATTGTAGCTACAGTCATTTAAACACAAGAGAAGATCAAAACTTTAAAAAAATAAACAAATAAACAATAAATGAATAAAAAATAAACAAACAAATAAAAAAACAAACAAACAAAAAACACTGGAAAGCCAGTCATTTATTTTGAGTTGTGAGGCTTTTTGGCTTACAAGCAGCTCTGTAACAAGAGTTACTCTTAGAACAGTCATTACAAATTGTCTGCTACAGCCAACGGTTATTGCTTATGGCCATAGCACTGTTAGGAATCCCGAGCTTGTGCGCTTAGTTAATACTTGGACTGGAGACTGCCAGGGAACACTAAGCGCTGTAAGCTTTTTAACTTAAGGCTCCGATTGTGAAGATTGTAGCTACAGTCATTTAAACACAAGAGGAGATCAAAACTTTAAAAAAATAAACAAATAAACAATAAATGAATAAAAAATAAACAAACAAATAAAAAAACAAATAAACAAAAAACACTGGAAAGCCAGTCATTTATTTTGAGTTGTGAGGCTTTTTGGCTTACAAGCAGCTCTGTAACAAGAGTTACTCTTAGAACAGTCATTACAAATTGTCTGCTACAGCCAACGGTTATTGCTTATGGCCATAGCACTGTTAGGAATCCCGAGCTTGTGCGCTTAGTTAATACTTGGACTGGAGACTGCCAGGGAACACTAGGCGCTGTAAGCTTTTTAACTTAAGGCTCCGATTGTGAAGATTGTAGCTACGGTCATTTAAACACAAGAGGAGATCAAAACTTTTAAAAAATAAACAAATAAACAATAAATGAATAAAATATAAACAAACAAATAAAAAAACAAACAAACAAAAAACACTGGAAAGCCAGTCATTTATTTTGAGTTGTGAGGCTTTTTGGCTTACAAGCAGCTCTGTAACAAGAGTTACTCTTAGAACAGTCATTACAAATTGTCTGCTACAGCCAACGGTTATTGCTTATGGCCATAGCACTGTTAGGAATCCCGAGCTTGTGCGCTTAGTTAATACTTGGACTGGAGACTGCCAGGGAACACTAGGCGCTGTAAGCTTTTTAACTTAAGGCTCCGATTGTGAAGATTGTAGCTACAGTCATTTAAACACAAGAGGAGATCAAAACTTTTAAAAAATAAACAAATAAACAATAAATGAATAAAAAATAAACAAACAAATAAAAAAACAAATAAACAAAAAACACTGGAAAGCCAGTCATTTATTTTGAGTTGTGAGGCTTTTTGGCTTACAAGCAGCTCTGTAACAAGAGTTACTCTTAGAACAGTCATTACAAATAGTCTTCTACAGCCAACGGTTATTGCTTATGGCCATTGCACTCTTAGGAATCCCGAGCTTGTGCGCTTAGTTAATACTTGGACTGGAGACTGCCAGGGAACACTAGGCGCTGTAAGCTTTTTAACTTAAGGCTCCGATTGTGAAGATTGTAGCTACAGTCATTTAAACACAAGAGGAGATCAAAACTTTTAAAAAATAAACAAATAAACAATAAATGAATAAAAAATAAACAAACAAATAAAAAAACAAACAAACAAAAAACACTGGAAAGCCAGTCATTTATTTTGAGTTGTGAGGCTTTTTGGCTTACAAGCAGCTCTGTAACAAGAGTTACTCTTAGAACAGTCATTACAAATTGTCTGCTACAGCCAACGGTTATTGCTTATGGCCATAGCACTGTTAGGAATCCCGAGCTTGTGCGCTTAGTTAATACTTGGACTGGAGACTGCCAGGGAACACTAGGCGCTGTAAGCTTTTTAACTTAAGGCTCCGATTGTGAAGATTGTAGCTACAGTCATTTAAACACAAGAGGAGATCAAAACTTTAAAAAAATAAACAAATAAACAATAAATGAATAAAAAATAAACAAACAAATAAAAAAACAAATAAACAAAAAACACTGGAAAGCCAGTCATTTATTTTGAGTTGTGAGGCTTTTTGGCTTACAAGCAGCTCTGTAACAAGAGTTACTCTTAGAACAGTCATTACAAATTGTCTGCTACAGCCAACGGTTATTGCTTATGGCCATAGCACTGTTAGGAATCCCGAGCTTGTGCGCTTAGTTAATACTTGGACTGGAGACTGCCAGGGAACACTAGGCGCTGTAAGCTTTTTAACTTAAGGCTCCGATTGTGAAGATTGTAGCTACAGTCATTTAAACACAAGAGGAGATCAAAACTTTTAAAAAATAAACAAATAAACAATAAATGAATAAAAAATAAACAAACAAATAAAAAAACAAACAAACAAAAAACACTGGAAAGCCAGTCATTTATTTTGAGTTGTGAGGCTTTTTGGCTTACAAGCAGCTCTGTAACAAGAGTTACTCTTAGAACAGTCATTACAAATTGTCTGCTACAGCCAACGGTTATTGCTTATGGCCATAGCACTGTTAGGAATCCCGAGCTTGTGCGCTTAGTTAATACTTGGACTGGAGACTGCCAGGGAACACTAGGCGCTGTAAGCTTTTTAACTTAAGGCTCCGATTGTGAAGATTGTAGCTACGGTCATTTAAACACAAGAGGAGATCAAAACTTTTAAAAAATAAACAAATAAACAATAAATGAATAAAATATAAACAAACAAATAAAAAAACAAACAAACAAAAAACACTGGAAAGCCAGTCATTTATTTTGAGTTGTGAGGCTTTTTGGCTTACAAGCAGCTCTGTAACAAGAGTTACTCTTAGAACAGTCATTACAAATTGTCTGCTACAGCCAACGGTTATTGCTTATGGCCATAGCACTGTTAGGAATCCCGAGCTTGTGCGCTTAGTTAATACTTGGACTGGAGACTGCCAGGGAACACTAGGCGCTGTAAGCTTTTTAACTTAAGGCTCCGATTGTGAAGATTGTAGCTACAGTCATTTAAACACAAGAGGAGATCAAAACTTTTAAAAAATAAACAAATAAACAATAAATGAATAAAAAATAAACAAACAAATAAAAAAACAAATAAACAAAAAACACTGGAAAGCCAGTCATTTATTTTGAGTTGTGAGGCTTTTTGGCTTACAAGCAGCTCTGTAACAAGAGTTACTCTTAGAACAGTCATTACAAATAGTCTTCTACAGCCAACGGTTATTGCTTATGGCCATTGCACTCTTAGGAATCCCGAGCTTGTGCGCTTAGTTAATACTTGGACTGGAGACTGCCAGGGAACACTAGGCGCTGTAAGCTTTTTAACTTAAGGCTCCGATTGTGAAGATTGTAGCTACAGTCATTTAAACACAAGAGGAGATCAAAACTTTAAAAAAATAAACAAATAAACAATAAATGAATAAAAAATAAACAAACAAATAAAAAAACAAACAAACAAAAAACACTGGAAAGCCAGTCATTTATTTTGAGTTGTGAGGCTTTTTAGTTTACAAGCAGCTCTGTAACAAGAGTTACTCTTAGAACAGTCATTACAAATAGTCTTCTACAGCCAACAGTCATTGCTTATGGCCATTGCACTCTTAGGAATCCCGAGCTTGTGCGCTTAGTTAATACTTGGACTGGAGACTGCCAGGGAACACTAGGCGCTGTAAGCTTTTTAACTTAAGGCTCCGATTGTGAAGATTGTAGCTACAGTCATTTAAACACAAGAGGAGATCAAAACTTTTAAAAAATAAACAAATAAACAATAAATGAATAAAAAATAAACAAACAAATAAAAAAACAAACAAACAAAAAACACTGGAAAGCCAGTCATTTATTTTGAGTTGTGAGGCTTTTTGGCTTACAAGCAGCTCTGTAACAAGAGTTACTCTTAGAACAGTCATTACAAATTGTCTGCTACAGCCAACGGTTATTGCTTATGGCCATAGCACTGTTAGGAATCCCGAGCTTGTGCGCTTAGTTAATACTTGGACTGGAGACTGCCAGGGAACACTAGGCGCTGTAAGCTTTTTAACTTAAGGCTCCGATTGTGAAGATTGTAGCTACAGTCATTTAAACACAAGAGGAGATCAAAACTTTAAAAAAATAAACAAATAAACAATAAATGAATAAAAAATAAACAAACAAATAAAAAAACAAACAAACAAAAAACACTGGAAAGCCAGTCATTTATTTTGAGTTGTGAGGCTTTTTGGCTTACAAGCAGCTCTGTAACAAGAGTTACTCTTAGAACAGTCATTACAAATTGTCTGCTACAGCCAACGGTTATTGCTTATGGCCATAGCACTGTTAGGAATCCCGAGCTTGTGCGCTTAGTTAATACTTGGACTGGAGACTGCCAGGGAACACTAGGCGCTGTAAGCTTTTTAACTTAAGGCTCCGATTGTGAAGATTGTAGCTACAGTCATTTAAACACAAGAGGAGATCAAAACTTTAAAAAAATAAACAAATAAACAATAAATGAATAAAAAATAAACAAACAAATAAAAAAACAAATAAACAAAAAACACTGGAAAGCCAGTCATTTATTTTGAGTTGTGAGGCTTTTTGGCTTACAAGCAGCTCTGTAACAAGAGTTACTCTTAGAACAGTCATTACAAATTGTCTGCTACAGCCAACGGTTATTGCTTATGGCCATAGCACTGTTAGGAATCCCGAGCTTGTGCGCTTAGTTAATACTTGGACTGGAGACTGCCAGGGAACACTAGGCGCTGTAAGCTTTTTAACTTAAGGCTCCGATTGTGAAGATTGTAGCTACAGTCATTTAAACACAAGAGGAGATCAAAACTTTAAAAAAATAAACAAATAAACAATAAATGAATAAAAAATAAACAAACAAATAAAAAAACAAATAAACAAAAAACACTGGAAAGCCAGTCATTTATTTTGAGTTGTGAGGCTTTTTGGCTTACAAGCAGCTCTGTAACAAGAGTTACTCTTAGAACAGTCATTACAAATTGTCTGCTACAGCCAACGGTTATTGCTTATGGCCATAGCACTGTTAGGAATCCCGAGCTTGTGCGCTTAGTTAATACTTGGACTGGAGACTGCCAGGGAACACTAGGCGCTGTAAGCTTTTTAACTTAAGGCTCCGATTGTGAAGATTGTAGCTACAGTCATTTAAACACAAGAGGAGATCAAAACTTTAAAAAAATAAACAAATAAACAATAAATGAATAAAAAATAAACAAACAAATAAAAAAACAAACAAACAAAAAACACTGGAAAGCCAGTCATTTATTTTGAGTTGTGAGGCTTTTTGGCTTACAAGCAGCTCTGTAACAAGAGTTACTCTTAGAACAGTCATTACAAATTGTCTGCTACAGCCAACGGTTATTGCTTATGGCCATAGCACTGTTAGGAATCCCGAGCTTGTGCGCTTAGTTAATACTTGGACTGGAGACTGCCAGGGAACACTAGGCGCTGTAAGCTTTTTAACTTAAGGCTCCGATTGTGAAGATTGTAGCTACAGTCATTTAAACACAAGAGGAGATCAAAACTTTTAAAAAATAAACAAATAAACAATAAATGAATAAAAAATAAACAAACAAATAAAAAAACAAACAAACAAAAAACACTGGAAAGCCAGTCATTTATTTTGAGTTGTGAGGCTTTTTGGCTTACAAGCAGCTCTGTAACAAGAGTTACTCTTAGAACAGTCATTACAAATTGTCTGCTACAGCCAACGGTTATTGCTTATGGCCATAGCACTGTTAGGAATCCCGAGCTTGTGCGCTTAGTTAATACTTGGACTGGAGACTGCCAGGGAACACTAAGCGCTGTAAGCTTTTTAACTTAAGGCTCCGATTGTGAAGATTGTAGCTACAGTCATTTAAACACAAGAGGAGATCAAAACTTTAAAAAAATAAACAAATAAACAATAAATGAATAAAAAATAAACAAACAAATAAAAAAACAAATAAACAAAAAACACTGGAAAGCCAGTCATTTATTTTGAGTTGTGAGGCTTTTTGGCTTACAAGCAGCTCTGTAACAAGAGTTACTCTTAGAACAGTCATTACAAATTGTCTGCTACAGCCAACGGTTATTGCTTATGGCCATAGCACTGTTAGGAATCCCGAGCTTGTGCGCTTAGTTAATACTTGGACTGGAGACTGACAGGGAACACTAGGCGCTGTAAGCTTTTTAACTTAAGGCTCCGATTGTGAAGATTGTAGCTACAGTCATTTAAACACAAGAGGAGATCAAAACTTTAAAAAAATAAACAAATAAACAATAAATGAATAAAAAATAAACAAACAAATAAAAAAACAAATAAACAAAAAACACTGGAAAGCCAGTCATTTATTTTGAGTTGTGAGGCTTTTTGGCTTACAAGCAGCTCTGTAACAAGAGTTACTCTTAGAACAGTCATTACAAATTGTCTGCTACAGCCAACGGTTATTGCTTATGGCCATAGCACTGTTAGGAATCCCGAGCTTGTGCGCTTAGTTAATACTTGGACTGGAGACTGCCAGGGAACACTAGGCGCTGTAAGCTTTTTAACTTAAGGCTCCGATTGTGAAGATTGTAGCTACAGTCATTTAAACACAAGAGGAGATCAAAACTTTAAAAAAATAAACAAATAAACAATAAATGAATAAAAAATAAACAAACAAATAAAAAAACAAACAAACAAAAAACACTGGAAAGCCAGTCATTTATTTTGAGTTGTGAGGCTTTTTGGCTTACAAGCAGCTCTGTAACAAGAGTTACTCTTAGAACAGTCATTACAAATTGTCTGCTACAGCCAACGGTTATTGCTTATGGCCATAGCACTGTTAGGAATCCCGAGCTTGTGCGCTTAGTTAATACTTGGACTGGAGACTGCCAGGGAACACTAAGCGCTGTAAGCTTTTTAACTTAAGGCTCCGATTGTGAAGATTGTAGCTACAGTCATTTAAACACAAGAGGAGATCAAAACTTTAAAAAAATAAACAAATAAACAATAAATGAATAAAAAATAAACAAACAAATAAAAAAACAAATAAACAAAAAACACTGGAAAGCCAGTCATTTATTTTGAGTTGTGAGGCTTTTTGGCTTACAAGCAGCTCTGTAACAAGAGTTACTCTTAGAACAGTCATTACAAATTGTCTGCTACAGCCAACGGTTATTGCTTATGGCCATAGCACTGTTAGGAATCCCGAGCTTGTGCGCTTAGTTAATACTTGGACTGGAGACTGCCAGGGAACACTAAGCGCTGTAAGCTTTTTAACTTAAGGCTCCGATTGTGAAGATTGTAGCTACAGTCATTTAAACACAAGAGGAGATCAAAACTTTAAAAAAATAAACAAATAAACAATAAATGAATAAAAAATAAACAAACAAATAAAAAAACAAATAAACAAAAAACACTGGAAAGCCAGTCATTTATTTTGAGTTGTGAGGCTTTTTGGCTTACAAGCAGCTCTGTAACAAGAGTTACTCTTAGAACAGTCATTACAAATTGTCTGCTACAGCCAACGGTTATTGCTTATGGCCATAGCACTGTTAGGAATCCCGAGCTTGTGCGCTTAGTTAATACTTGGACTGGAGACTGCCAGGGAACACTAAGCGCTGTAAGCTTTTTAACTTAAGGCTCCGATTGTGAAGATTGTAGCTACAGTCATTTAAACACAAGAGGAGATCAAAACTTTAAAAAAATAAACAAATAAACAATAAATGAATAAAAAATAAACAAACAAATAAAAAAACAAATAAACAAAAAACACTGGAAAGCCAGTCATTTATTTTGAGTTGTGAGGCTTTTTGGCTTACAAGCAGCTCTGTAACAAGAGTTACTCTTAGAACAGTCATTACAAATTGTCTGCTACAGCCAACGGTTATTGCTTATGGCCATAGCACTGTTAGGAATCCCGAGCTTGTGCGCTTAGTTAATACTTGGACTGGAGACTGCCAGGGAACACTAGGCGCTGTAAGCTTTTTAACTTAAGGCTCCGATTGTGAAGATTGTAGCTACGGTCATTTAAACACAAGAGGAGATCAAAACTTTTAAAAAATAAACAAATAAACAATAAATGAATAAAAAATAAACAAACAAATAAAAAAACAAACAAACAAAAAACACTGGAAAGCCAGTCATTTATTTTGAGTTGTGAGGCTTTTTGGCTTACAAGCAGCTCTGTAACAAGAGTTACTCTTAGAACAGTCATTACAAATTGTCTGCTACAGCCAACGGTTATTGCTTATGGCCATAGCACTGTTAGGAATCCCGAGCTTGTGCGCTTAGTTAATACTTGGACTGGAGACTGCCAGGGAACACTAAGCGCTGTAAGCTTTTTAACTTAAGGCTCCGATTGTGAAGATTGTAGCTACAGTCATTTAAACACAAGAGGAGATCAAAACTTTAAAAAAATAAACAAATAAACAATAAATGAATAAAAAATAAACAAACAAATAAAAAAACAAATAAACAAAAAACACTGGAAAGCCAGTCATTTATTTTGAGTTGTGAGGCTTTTTGGCTTACAAGCAGCTCTGTAACAAGAGTTACTCTTAGAACAGTCATTACAAATTGTCTGCTACAGCCAACGGTTATTGCTTATGGCCATAGCACTGTTAGGAATCCCGAGCTTGTGCGCTTAGTTAATACTTGGACTGGAGACTGCCAGGGAACACTAGGCGCTGTAAGCTTTTTAACTTAAGGCTCCGATTGTGAAGATTGTAGCTACGGTCATTTAAACACAAGAGGAGATCAAAACTTTTAAAAAATAAACAAATAAACAATAAATGAATAAAAAATAAACAAACAAATAAAAAAACAAACAAACAAAAAACACTGGAAAGCCAGTCATTTATTTTGAGTTGTGAGGCTTTTTGGCTTACAAGCAGCTCTGTAACAAGAGTTACTCTTAGAACAGTCATTACAAATTGTCTGCTACAGCCAACGGTTATTGCTTATGGCCATAGCACTGTTAGGAATCCCGAGCTTGTGCGCTTAGTTAATACTTGGACTGGAGACTGCCAGGGAACACTAAGCGCTGTAAGCTTTTTAACTTAAGGCTCCGATTGTGAAGATTGTAGCTACAGTCATTTAAACACAAGAGGAGATCAAAACTTTAAAAAAATAAACAAATAAACAATAAATGAATAAAAAATAAACAAACAAATAAAAAAACAAACAAACAAAAAACACTGGAAAGCCAGTCATTTATTTTGAGTTGTGAGGCTTTTTGGCTTACAAGCAGCTCTGTAACAAGAGTTACTCTTAGAACAGTCATTACAAATTGTCTGCTACAGCCAACGGTTATTGCTTATGGCCATAGCACTGTTAGGAATCCCGAGCTTGTGCGCTTAGTTAATACTTGGACTGGAGACTGCCAGGGAACACTAGGCGCTGTAAGCTTTTTAACTTAAGGCTCCGATTGTGAAGATTGTAGCTACGGTCATTTAAACACAAGAGGAGATCAAAACTTTAAAAAAATAAACAAATAAACAATAAATGAATAAAAAATAAACAAACAAATAAAAAAACAAATAAACAAAAAACACTGGAAAGCCAGTCATTTATTTTGAGTTGTGAGGCTTTTTGGCTTACAAGCAGCTCGCTCTGTAACAAGAGTTACTCTTAGAACAGTCATTACAAATTGTCTGCTACAGCCAACGGTTATTGCTTATGGCCATAGCACTGTTAGGAATCCCGAGCTTGTGCGCTTAGTTAATACTTGGACTGGAGACTGCCAGGGAACACTAGGCGCTGTAAGCTTTTTAACTTAAGGCTCCGATTGTGAAGATTGTAGCTACGGTCATTTAAACACAAGAGGAGATCAAAACTTTTAAAAAATAAACAAATAAACAATAAATGAATAAAAAATAAACAAACAAATAAAAAAACAAACAAACAAAAAACACTGGAAAGCCAGTCATTTATTTTGAGTTGTGAGGCTTTTTAGTTTACAAGCAGCTCTGTAACAAGAGTTACTCTTAGAACAGTCATTACAAATAGTCTTCTACAGCCAACAGTCATTGCTTATGGCCATTGCACTCTTAGGAATCCCGAGCTTGTGCGCTTAGTTAATACTTGGACTGGAGACTGCCAGGGAACACTAGGCGCTGTAAGCTTTTTAACTTAAGGCTCCGATTGTGAAGATTGTAGCTACAGTCATTTAAACACAAGAGGAGATCAAAACTTTTAAAAAATAAACAAATAAACAATAAATGAATAAAAAATAAACAAACAAATAAAAAAACAAACAAACAAAAAACACTGGAAAGCCAGTCATTTATTTTGAGTTGTGAGGCTTTTTGGCTTACAAGCAGCTCTGTAACAAGAGTTACTCTTAGAACAGTCATTACAAATTGTCTGCTACAGCCAACGGTTATTGCTTATGGCCATAGCACTGTTAGGAATCCCGAGCTTGTGCGCTTAGTTAATACTTGGACTGGAGACTGCCAGGGAACACTAGGCGCTGTAAGCTTTTTAACTTAAGGCTCCGATTGTGAAGATTGTAGCTACGGTCATTTAAACACAAGAGGAGATCAAAACTTTTAAAAAATAAACAAATAAACAATAAATGAATAAAAAATAAACAAACAAATAAAAAAACAAACAAACAAAAAACACTGGAAAGCCAGTCATTTATTTTGAGTTGTGAGGCTTTTTGGCTTACAAGCAGCTCTGTAACAAGAGTTACTCTTAGAACAGTCATTACAAATAGTCTTCTACAGCCAACAGTCATTGCTTATGGCCATTGCACTCTTAGGAATCCCGAGCTTGTGCGCTTAGTTAATACTTGGACTGGAGACTGCCAGGGAACACTAGGCGCTGTAAGCTTTTTAACTTAAGGCTCCGATTGTGAAGATTGTAGCTACAGTCATTTAAACACAAGAGGAGATCAAAACTTTAAAAAAATAAACAAATAAACAATAAATGAATAAAAAATAAACAAACAAATAAAAAAACAAATAAACAAAAAACACTGGAAAGCCAGTCATTTATTTTGAGTTGTGAGGCTTTTTGGCTTACAAGCAGCTCTGTAACAAGAGTTACTCTTAGAACAGTCATTACAAATTGTCTGCTACAGCCAACGGTTATTGCTTATGGCCATAGCACTGTTAGGAATCCCGAGCTTGTGCGCTTAGTTAATACTTGGACTGGAGACTGCCAGGGAACACTAAGCGCTGTAAGCTTTTTAACTTAAGGCTCCGATTATGAAGATTGTAGCTACAGTCATTTAAACACAAGAGGAGATCAAAACTTTAAAAAAATAAACAAATAAACAATAAATGAATAAAAAATAAACAAACAAATAAAAAAACAAATAAACAAAAAACACTGGAAAGCCAGTCATTTATTTTGAGTTGTGAGGCTTTTTGGCTTACAAGCAGCTCTGTAACAAGAGTTACTCTTAGAACAGTCATTACAAATAGTCTTCTACAGCCAACGGTTATTGCTTATGGCCATTGCACTCTTAGGAATCCCGAGCTTGTGCGCTTAGTTAATACTTGGACTGGAGACTGCCAGGGAACACTAGGCGCTGTAAGCTTTTTAACTTAAGGCTCCGATTGTGAAGATTGTAGCTACAGTCATTTAAACACAAGAGGAGATCAAAACTTTAAAAAAATAAACAAATAAACAATAAATGAATAAAAAATAAACAAACAAATAAAAAAACAAACAAACAAAAAACACTGGAAAGCCAGTCATTTATTTTGAGTTGTGAGGCTTTTTAGTTTACAAGCAGCTCTGTAACAAGAGTTACTCTTAGAACAGTCATTACAAATAGTCTTCTACAGCCAACAGTCATTGCTTATGGCCATTGCACTCTTAGGAATCCCGAGCTTGTGCGCTTAGTTAATACTTGGACTGGAGACTGCCAGGGAACACTAGGCGCTGTAAGCTTTTTAACTTAAGGCTCCGATTGTGAAGATTGTAGCTACAGTCATTTAAACACAAGAGGAGATCAAAACTTTTAAAAAATAAACAAATAAACAATAAATGAATAAAAAATAAACAAACAAATAAAAAAACAAACAAACAAAAAACACTGGAAAGCCAGTCATTTATTTTGAGTTGTGAGGCTTTTTGGCTTACAAGCAGCTCTGTAACAAGAGTTACTCTTAGAACAGTCATTACAAATTGTCTGCTACAGCCAACGGTTATTGCTTATGGCCATAGCACTGTTAGGAATCCCGAGCTTGTGCGCTTAGTTAATACTTGGACTGGAGACTGCCAGGGAACACTAGGCGCTGTAAGCTTTTTAACTTAAGGCTCCGATTGTGAAGATTGTAGCTACAGTCATTTAAACACAAGAGGAGATCAAAACTTTAAAAAAATAAACAAATAAACAATAAATGAATAAAAAATAAACAAACAAATAAAAAAACAAACAAACAAAAAACACTGGAAAGCCAGTCATTTATTTTGAGTTGTGAGGCTTTTTAGTTTACAAGCAGCTCTGTAACAAGAGTTACTCTTAGAACAGTCATTACAAATAGTCTTCTACAGCCAACAGTCATTGCTTATGGCCATTGCACTCTTAGGAATCCCGAGCTTGTGCGCTTAGTTAATACTTGGACTGGAGACTGCCAGGGAACACTAGGCGCTGTAAGCTTTTTAACTTAAGGCTCCGATTGTGAAGATTGTAGCTACAGTCATTTAAACACAAGAGGAGATCAAAACTTTAAAAAAATAAACAAATAAACAATAAATGAATAAAAAATAAACAAACAAATAAAAAAACAAACAAACAAAAAACACTGGAAAGCCAGTCATTTATTTTGAGTTGTGAGGCTTTTTGGCTTACAAGCAGCTCTGTAACAAGAGTTACTCTTAGAACAGTCATTACAAATTGTCTGCTACAGCCAACGGTTATTGCTTATGGCCATAGCACTGTTAGGAATCCCGAGCTTGTGCGCTTAGTTAATACTTGGACTGGAGACTGCCAGGGAACACTAGGCGCTGTAAGCTTTTTAACTTAAGGCTCCGATTGTGAAGATTGTAGCTACAGTCATTTAAACACAAGAGGAGATCAAAACTTTAAAAAAATAAACAAATAAACAATAAATGAATAAAAAATAAACAAACAAATAAAAAAACAAATAAACAAAAAACACTGGAAAGCCAGTCATTTATTTTGAGTTGTGAGGCTTTTTGGCTTACAAGCAGCTCTGTAACAAGAGTTACTCTTAGAACAGTCATTACAAATTGTCTGCTACAGCCAACGGTTATTGCTTATGGCCATAGCACTGTTAGGAATCCCGAGCTTGTGCGCTTAGTTAATACTTGGACTGGAGACTGCCAGGGAACACTAGGCGCTGTAAGCTTTTTAACTTAAGGCTCCGATTGTGAAGATTGTAGCTACAGTCATTTAAACACAAGAGGAGATCAAAACTTTAAAAAAATAAACAAATAAACAATAAATGAATAAAAAATAAACAAACAAATAAAAAAACAAACAAACAAAAAACACTGGAAAGCCAGTCATTTATTTTGAGTTGTGAGGCTTTTTGGCTTACAAGCAGCTCTGTAACAAGAGTTACTCTTAGAACAGTCATTACAAATTGTCTGCTACAGCCAACGGTTATTGCTTATGGCCATAGCACTGTTAGGAATCCCGAGCTTGTGCGCTTAGTTAATACTTGGACTGGAGACTGCCAGGGAACACTAGGCGCTGTAAGCTTTTTAACTTAAGGCTCCGATTGTGAAGATTGTAGCTACAGTCATTTAAACACAAGAGGAGATCAAAACTTTTAAAAAATAAACAAATAAACAATAAATGAATAAAAAATAAACAAACAAATAAAAAAACAAACAAACAAAAAACACTGGAAAGCCAGTCATTTATTTTGAGTTGTGAGGCTTTTTGGCTTACAAGCAGCTCTGTAACAAGAGTTACTCTTAGAACAGTCATTACAAATTGTCTGCTACAGCCAACGGTTATTGCTTATGGCCATAGCACTGTTAGGAATCCCGAGCTTGTGCGCTTAGTTAATACTTGGACTGGAGACTGCCAGGGAACACTAAGCGCTGTAAGCTTTTTAACTTAAGGCTCCGATTGTGAAGATTGTAGCTACAGTCATTTAAACACAAGAGGAGATCAAAACTTTAAAAAAATAAACAAATAAACAATAAATGAATAAAAAATAAACAAACAAATAAAAAAACAAATAAACAAAAAACACTGGAAAGCCAGTCATTTATTTTGAGTTGTGAGGCTTTTTGGCTTACAAGCAGCTCTGTAACAAGAGTTACTCTTAGAACAGTCATTACAAATTGTCTGCTACAGCCAACGGTTATTGCTTATGGCCATAGCACTGTTAGGAATCCCGAGCTTGTGCGCTTAGTTAATACTTGGACTGGAGACTGCCAGGGAACACTAGGCGCTGTAAGCTTTTTAACTTAAGGCTCCGATTGTGAAGATTGTAGCTACGGTCATTTAAACACAAGAGGAGATCAAAACTTTAAAAAAATAAACAAATAAACAATAAATGAATAAAAAATAAACAAACAAATAAAAAAACAAACAAACAAAAAACACTGGAAAGCCAGTCATTTATTTTGAGTTGTGAGGCTTTTTGGCTTACAAGCAGCTCTGTAACAAGAGTTACTCTTAGAACAGTCATTACAAATTGTCTGCTACAGCCAACGGTTATTGCTTATGGCCATAGCACTGTTAGGAATCCCGAGCTTGTGCGCTTAGTTAATACTTGGACTGGAGACTGCCAGGGAACACTAAGCGCTGTAAGCTTTTTAACTTAAGGCTCCGATTGTGAAGATTGTAGCTACAGTCATTTAAACACAAGAGGAGATCAAAACTTTAAAAAAATAAACAAATAAACAATAAATGAATAAAAAATAAACAAACAAATAAAAAAACAAACAAACAAAAAACACTGGAAAGCCAGTCATTTATTTTGAGTTGTGAGGCTTTTTGGCTTACAAGCAGCTCTGTAACAAGAGTTACTCTTAGAACAGTCATTACAAATTGTCTGCTACAGCCAACGGTTATTGCTTATGGCCATAGCACTGTTAGGAATCCCGAGCTTGTGCGCTTAGTTAATACTTGGACTGGAGACTGCCAGGGAACACTAGGCGCTGTAAGCTTTTTAACTTAAGGCTCCGATTGTGAAGATTGTAGCTACAGTCATTTAAACACAAGAGGAGATCAAAACTTTAAAAAAATAAACAAATAAACAATAAATGAATAAAAAATAAACAAACAAATAAAAAAACAAATAAACAAAAAACACTGGAAAGCCAGTCATTTATTTTGAGTTGTGAGGCTTTTTGGCTTACAAGCAGCTCTGTAACAAGAGTTACTCTTAGAACAGTCATTACAAATTGTCTGCTACAGCCAACGGTTATTGCTTATGGCCATAGCACTGTTAGGAATCCCGAGCTTGTGCGCTTAGTTAATACTTGGACTGGAGACTGCCAGGGAACACTAGGCGCTGTAAGCTTTTTAACTTAAGGCTCCGATTGTGAAGATTGTAGCTACAGTCATTTAAACACAAGAGGAGATCAAAACTTTAAAAAAATAAACAAATAAACAATAAATGAATAAAAAATAAACAAACAAATAAAAAAACAAACAAACAAAAAACACTGGAAAGCCAGTCATTTATTTTGAGTTGTGAGGCTTTTTGGCTTACAAGCAGCTCTGTAACAAGAGTTACTCTTAGAACAGTCATTACAAATTGTCTGCTACAGCCAACGGTTATTGCTTATGGCCATAGCACTGTTAGGAATCCCGAGCTTGTGCGCTTAGTTAATACTTGGACTGGAGACTGCCAGGGAACACTAGGCGCTGTAAGCTTTTTAACTTAAGGCTCCGATTGTGAAGATTGTAGCTACAGTCATTTAAACACAAGAGGAGATCAAAACTTTTAAAAAATAAACAAATAAACAATAAATGAATAAAAAATAAACAAACAAATAAAAAAACAAACAAACAAAAAACACTGGAAAGCCAGTCATTTATTTTGAGTTGTGAGGCTTTTTGGCTTACAAGCAGCTCTGTAACAAGAGTTACTCTTAGAACAGTCATTACAAATTGTCTGCTACAGCCAACGGTTATTGCTTATGGCCATAGCACTGTTAGGAATCCCGAGCTTGTGCGCTTAGTTAATACTTGGACTGGAGACTGCCAGGGAACACTAAGCGCTGTAAGCTTTTTAACTTAAGGCTCCGATTGTGAAGATTGTAGCTACAGTCATTTAAACACAAGAGGAGATCAAAACTTTAAAAAAATAAACAAATAAACAATAAATGAATAAAAAATAAACAAACAAATAAAAAAACAAATAAACAAAAAACACTGGAAAGCCAGTCATTTATTTTGAGTTGTGAGGCTTTTTGGCTTACAAGCAGCTCTGTAACAAGAGTTACTCTTAGAACAGTCATTACAAATTGTCTGCTACAGCCAACGGTTATTGCTTATGGCCATAGCACTGTTAGGAATCCCGAGCTTGTGCGCTTAGTTAATACTTGGACTGGAGACTGCCAGGGAACACTAGGCGCTGTAAGCTTTTTAACTTAAGGCTCCGATTGTGAAGATTGTAGCTACAGTCATTTAAACACAAGAGGAGATCAAAACTTTAAAAAAATAAACAAATAAACAATAAATGAATAAAAAATAAACAAACAAATAAAAAAACAAATAAACAAAAAACACTGGAAAGCCAGTCATTTATTTTGAGTTGTGAGGCTTTTTGGCTTACAAGCAGCTCTGTAACAAGAGTTACTCTTAGAACAGTCATTACAAATTGTCTGCTACAGCCAACGGTTATTGCTTATGGCCATAGCACTGTTAGGAATCCCGAGCTTGTGCGCTTAGTTAATACTTGGACTGGAGACTGCCAGGGAACACTAGGCGCTGTAAGCTTTTTAACTTAAGGCTCCGATTGTGAAGATTGTAGCTACAGTCATTTAAACACAAGAGGAGATCAAAACTTTAAAAAAATAAACAAATAAACAATAAATGAATAAAAAATAAACAAACAAATAAAAAAACAAACAAACAAAAAACACTGGAAAGCCAGTCATTTATTTTGAGTTGTGAGGCTTTTTGGCTTACAAGCAGCTCTGTAACAAGAGTTACTCTTAGAACAGTCATTACAAATTGTCTGCTACAGCCAACGGTTATTGCTTATGGCCATAGCACTGTTAGGAATCCCGAGCTTGTGCGCTTAGTTAATACTTGGACTGGAGACTGCCAGGGAACACTAGGCGCTGTAAGCTTTTTAACTTAAGGCTCCGATTGTGAAGATTGTAGCTACAGTCATTTAAACACAAGAGGAGATCAAAACTTTTAAAAAATAAACAAATAAACAATAAATGAATAAAAAATAAACAAACAAATAAAAAAACAAACAAACAAAAAACACTGGAAAGCCAGTCATTTATTTTGAGTTGTGAGGCTTTTTGGCTTACAAGCAGCTCTGTAACAAGAGTTACTCTTAGAACAGTCATTACAAATTGTCTGCTACAGCCAACGGTTATTGCTTATGGCCATAGCACTGTTAGGAATCCCGAGCTTGTGCGCTTAGTTAATACTTGGACTGGAGACTGCCAGGGAACACTAAGCGCTGTAAGCTTTTTAACTTAAGGCTCCGATTGTGAAGATTGTAGCTACAGTCATTTAAACACAAGAGGAGATCAAAACTTTAAAAAAATAAACAAATAAACAATAAATGAATAAAAAATAAACAAACAAATAAAAAAACAAATAAACAAAAAACACTGGAAAGCCAGTCATTTATTTTGAGTTGTGAGGCTTTTTGGCTTACAAGCAGCTCTGTAACAAGAGTTACTCTTAGAACAGTCATTACAAATTGTCTGCTACAGCCAACGGTTATTGCTTATGGCCATAGCACTGTTAGGAATCCCGAGCTTGTGCGCTTAGTTAATACTTGGACTGGAGACTGCCAGGGAACACTAAGCGCTGTAAGCTTTTTAACTTAAGGCTCCGATTGTGAAGATTGTAGCTACAGTCATTTAAACACAAGAGGAGATCAAAACTTTAAAAAAATAAACAAATAAACAATAAATGAATAAAAAATAAACAAACAAATAAAAAAACAAATAAACAAAAAACACTGGAAAGCCAGTCATTTATTTTGAGTTGTGAGGCTTTTTGGCTTACAAGCAGCTCTGTAACAAGAGTTACTCTTAGAACAGTCATTACAAATTGTCTGCTACAGCCAACGGTTATTGCTTATGGCCATAGCACTGTTAGGAATCCCGAGCTTGTGCGCTTAGTTAATACTTGGACTGGAGACTGCCAGGGAACACTAGGCGCTGTAAGCTTTTTAACTTAAGGCTCCGATTGTGAAGATTGTAGCTACGGTCATTTAAACACAAGAGGAGATCAAAACTTTTAAAAAATAAACAAATAAACAATAAATGAATAAAAAATAAACAAACAAATAAAAAAACAAACAAACAAAAAACACTGGAAAGCCAGTCATTTATTTTGAGTTGTGAGGCTTTTTGGCTTACAAGCAGCTCTGTAACAAGAGTTACTCTTAGAACAGTCATTACAAATTGTCTGCTACAGCCAACGGTTATTGCTTATGGCCATAGCACTGTTAGGAATCCCGAGCTTGTGCGCTTAGTTAATACTTGGACTGGAGACTGCCAGGGAACACTAAGCGCTGTAAGCTTTTTAACTTAAGGCTCCGATTGTGAAGATTGTAGCTACAGTCATTTAAACACAAGAGGAGATCAAAACTTTAAAAAAATAAACAAATAAACAATAAATGAATAAAAAATAAACAAACAAATAAAAAAACAAACAAACAAAAAACACTGGAAAGCCAGTCATTTATTTTGAGTTGTGAGGCTTTTTGGCTTACAAGCAGCTCTGTAACAAGAGTTACTCTTAGAACAGTCATTACAAATTGTCTGCTACAGCCAACGGTTATTGCTTATGGCCATAGCACTGTTAGGAATCCCGAGCTTGTGCGCTTAGTTAATACTTGGACTGGAGACTGCCAGGGAACACTAGGCGCTGTAAGCTTTTTAACTTAAGGCTCCGATTGTGAAGATTGTAGCTACGGTCATTTAAACACAAGAGGAGATCAAAACTTTTAAAAAATAAACAAATAAACAATAAATGAATAAAAAATAAACAAACAAATAAAAAAACAAACAAACAAAAAACACTGGAAAGCCAGTCATTTATTTTGAGTTGTGAGGCTTTTTGGCTTACAAGCAGCTCTGTAACAAGAGTTACTCTTAGAACAGTCATTACAAATTGTCTGCTACAGCCAACGGTTATTGCTTATGGCCATAGCACTGTTAGGAATCCCGAGCTTGTGCGCTTAGTTAATACTTGGACTGGAGACTGCCAGGGAACACTAAGCGCTGTAAGCTTTTTAACTTAAGGCTCCGATTGTGAAGATTGTAGCTACAGTCATTTAAACACAAGAGGAGATCAAAACTTTAAAAAAATAAACAAATAAACAATAAATGAATAAAAAATAAACAAACAAATAAAAAAACAAACAAACAAAAAACACTGGAAAGCCAGTCATTTATTTTGAGTTGTGAGGCTTTTTGGCTTACAAGCAGCTCTGTAACAAGAGTTACTCTTAGAACAGTCATTACAAATTGTCTGCTACAGCCAACGGTTATTGCTTATGGCCATAGCACTGTTAGGAATCCCGAGCTTGTGCGCTTAGTTAATACTTGGACTGGAGACTGCCAGGGAACACTAGGCGCTGTAAGCTTTTTAACTTAAGGCTCCGATTGTGAAGATTGTAGCTACGGTCATTTAAACACAAGAGGAGATCAAAACTTTTAAAAAATAAACAAATAAACAATAAATGAATAAAAAATAAACAAACAAATAAAAAAACAAACAAACAAAAAACACTGGAAAGCCAGTCATTTATTTTGAGTTGTGAGGCTTTTTGGCTTACAAGCAGCTCTGTAACAAGAGTTACTCTTAGAACAGTCATTACAAATTGTCTGCTACAGCCAACGGTTATTGCTTATGGCCATAGCACTGTTAGGAATCCCGAGCTTGTGCGCTTAGTTAATACTTGGACTGGAGACTGCCAGGGAACACTAAGCGCTGTAAGCTTTTTAACTTAAGGCTCCGATTGTGAAGATTGTAGCTACAGTCATTTAAACACAAGAGGAGATCAAAACTTTAAAAAAATAAACAAATAAACAATAAATGAATAAAAAATAAACAAACAAATAAAAAAACAAATAAACAAAAAACACTGGAAAGCCAGTCATTTATTTTGAGTTGTGAGGCTTTTTGGCTTACAAGCAGCTCTGTAACAAGAGTTACTCTTAGAACAGTCATTACAAATTGTCTGCTACAGCCAACGGTTATTGCTTATGGCCATAGCACTGTTAGGAATCCCGAGCTTGTGCGCTTAGTTAATACTTGGACTGGAGACTGCCAGGGAACACTAAGCGCTGTAAGCTTTTTAACTTAAGGCTCCGATTGTGAAGATTGTAGCTACAGTCATTTAAACACAAGAGGAGATCAAAACTTTAAAAAAATAAACAAATAAACAATAAATGAATAAAAAATAAACAAACAAATAAAAAAACAAATAAACAAAAAACACTGGAAAGCCAGTCATTTATTTTGAGTTGTGAGGCTTTTTGGCTTACAAGCAGCTCTGTAACAAGAGTTACTCTTAGAACAGTCATTACAAATTGTCTGCTACAGCCAACGGTTATTGCTTATGGCCATAGCACTGTTAGGAATCCCGAGCTTGTGCGCTTAGTTAATACTTGGACTGGAGACTGCCAGGGAACACTAGGCGCTGTAAGCTTTTTAACTTAAGGCTCCGATTGTGAAGATTGTAGCTACGGTCATTTAAACACAAGAGGAGATCAAAACTTTTAAAAAATAAACAAATAAACAATAAATGAATAAAAAATAAACAAACAAATAAAAAAACAAACAAACAAAAAACACTGGAAAGCCAGTCATTTATTTTGAGTTGTGAGGCTTTTTGGCTTACAAGCAGCTCTGTAACAAGAGTTACTCTTAGAACAGTCATTACAAATTGTCTGCTACAGCCAACGGTTATTGCTTATGGCCATAGCACTGTTAGGAATCCCGAGCTTGTGCGCTTAGTTAATACTTGGACTGGAGACTGCCAGGGAACACTAAGCGCTGTAAGCTTTTTAACTTAAGGCTCCGATTGTGAAGATTGTAGCTACAGTCATTTAAACACAAGAGGAGATCAAAACTTTAAAAAAATAAACAAATAAACAATAAATGAATAAAAAATAAACAAACAAATAAAAAAACAAACAAACAAAAAACACTGGAAAGCCAGTCATTTATTTTGAGTTGTGAGGCTTTTTGGCTTACAAGCAGCTCTGTAACAAGAGTTACTCTTAGAACAGTCATTACAAATTGTCTGCTACAGCCAACGGTTATTGCTTATGGCCATAGCACTGTTAGGAATCCCGAGCTTGTGCGCTTAGTTAATACTTGGACTGGAGACTGCCAGGGAACACTAGGCGCTGTAAGCTTTTTAACTTAAGGCTCCGATTGTGAAGATTGTAGCTACGGTCATTTAAACACAAGAGGAGATCAAAACTTTAAAAAAATAAACAAATAAACAATAAATGAATAAAAAATAAACAAACAAATAAAAAAACAAATAAACAAAAAACACTGGAAAGCCAGTCATTTATTTTGAGTTGTGAGGCTTTTTGGCTTACAAGCAGCTCGCTCTGTAACAAGAGTTACTCTTAGAACAGTCATTACAAATTGTCTGCTACAGCCAACGGTTATTGCTTATGGCCATAGCACTGTTAGGAATCCCGAGCTTGTGCGCTTAGTTAATACTTGGACTGGAGACTGCCAGGGAACACTAGGCGCTGTAAGCTTTTTAACTTAAGGCTCCGATTGTGAAGATTGTAGCTACGGTCATTTAAACACAAGAGGAGATCAAAACTTTTAAAAAATAAACAAATAAACAATAAATGAATAAAAAATAAACAAACAAATAAAAAAACAAACAAACAAAAAACACTGGAAAGCCAGTCATTTATTTTGAGTTGTGAGGCTTTTTGGCTTACAAGCAGCTCTGTAACAAGAGTTACTCTTAGAACAGTCATTACAAATAGTCTTCTACAGCCAACAGTCATTGCTTATGGCCATTGCACTCTTAGGAATCCCGAGCTTGTGCGCTTAGTTAATACTTGGACTGGAGACTGCCAGGGAACACTAGGCGCTGTAAGCTTTTTAACTTAAGGCTCCGATTGTGAAGATTGTAGCTACAGTCATTTAAACACAAGAGGAGATCAAAACTTTAAAAAAATAAACAAATAAACAATAAATGAATAAAAAATAAACAAACAAATAAAAAAACAAATAAACAAAAAACACTGGAAAGCCAGTCATTTATTTTGAGTTGTGAGGCTTTTTGGCTTACAAGCAGCTCTGTAACAAGAGTTACTCTTAGAACAGTCATTACAAATTGTCTGCTACAGCCAACGGTTATTGCTTATGGCCATAGCACTGTTAGGAATCCCGAGCTTGTGCGCTTAGTTAATACTTGGACTGGAGACTGCCAGGGAACACTAAGCGCTGTAAGCTTTTTAACTTAAGGCTCCGATTATGAAGATTGTAGCTACAGTCATTTAAACACAAGAGGAGATCAAAACTTTAAAAAAATAAACAAATAAACAATAAATGAATAAAAAATAAACAAACAAATAAAAAAACAAATAAACAAAAAACACTGGAAAGCCAGTCATTTATTTTGAGTTGTGAGGCTTTTTGGCTTACAAGCAGCTCTGTAACAAGAGTTACTCTTAGAACAGTCATTACAAATAGTCTTCTACAGCCAACGGTTATTGCTTATGGCCATTGCACTCTTAGGAATCCCGAGCTTGTGCGCTTAGTTAATACTTGGACTGGAGACTGCCAGGGAACACTAGGCGCTGTAAGCTTTTTAACTTAAGGCTCCGATTGTGAAGATTGTAGCTACAGTCATTTAAACACAAGAGGAGATCAAAACTTTAAAAAAATAAACAAATAAACAATAAATGAATAAAAAATAAACAAACAAATAAAAAAACAAACAAACAAAAAACACTGGAAAGCCAGTCATTTATTTTGAGTTGTGAGGCTTTTTAGTTTACAAGCAGCTCTGTAACAAGAGTTACTCTTAGAACAGTCATTACAAATAGTCTTCTACAGCCAACAGTCATTGCTTATGGCCATTGCACTCTTAGGAATCCCGAGCTTGTGCGCTTAGTTAATACTTGGACTGGAGACTGCCAGGGAACACTAGGCGCTGTAAGCTTTTTAACTTAAGGCTCCGATTGTGAAGATTGTAGCTACAGTCATTTAAACACAAGAGGAGATCAAAACTTTTAAAAAATAAACAAATAAACAATAAATGAATAAAAAATAAACAAACAAATAAAAAAACAAACAAACAAAAAACACTGGAAAGCCAGTCATTTATTTTGAGTTGTGAGGCTTTTTGGCTTACAAGCAGCTCTGTAACAAGAGTTACTCTTAGAACAGTCATTACAAATTGTCTGCTACAGCCAACGGTTATTGCTTATGGCCATAGCACTGTTAGGAATCCCGAGCTTGTGCGCTTAGTTAATACTTGGACTGGAGACTGCCAGGGAACACTAGGCGCTGTAAGCTTTTTAACTTAAGGCTCCGATTGTGAAGATTGTAGCTACAGTCATTTAAACACAAGAGGAGATCAAAACTTTAAAAAAATAAACAAATAAACAATAAATGAATAAAAAATAAACAAACAAATAAAAAAACAAACAAACAAAAAACACTGGAAAGCCAGTCATTTATTTTGAGTTGTGAGGCTTTTTGGCTTACAAGCAGCTCTGTAACAAGAGTTACTCTTAGAACAGTCATTACAAATTGTCTGCTACAGCCAACGGTTATTGCTTATGGCCATAGCACTGTTAGGAATCCCGAGCTTGTGCGCTTAGTTAATACTTGGACTGGAGACTGCCAGGGAACACTAGGCGCTGTAAGCTTTTTAACTTAAGGCTCCGATTGTGAAGATTGTAGCTACAGTCATTTAAACACAAGAGGAGATCAAAACTTTAAAAAAATAAACAAATAAACAATAAATGAATAAAAAATAAACAAACAAATAAAAAAACAAATAAACAAAAAACACTGGAAAGCCAGTCATTTATTTTGAGTTGTGAGGCTTTTTGGCTTACAAGCAGCTCTGTAACAAGAGTTACTCTTAGAACAGTCATTACAAATTGTCTGCTACAGCCAACGGTTATTGCTTATGGCCATAGCACTGTTAGGAATCCCGAGCTTGTGCGCTTAGTTAATACTTGGACTGGAGACTGCCAGGGAACACTAGGCGCTGTAAGCTTTTTAACTTAAGGCTCCGATTGTGAAGATTGTAGCTACAGTCATTTAAACACAAGAGAAGATCAAAACTTTAAAAAAATAAACAAATAAACAATAAATGAATAAAAAATAAACAAACAAATAAAAAAACAAACAAACAAAAAACACTGGAAAGCCAGTCATTTATTTTGAGTTGTGAGGCTTTTTGGCTTACAAGCAGCTCTGTAACAAGAGTTACTCTTAGAACAGTCATTACAAATTGTCTGCTACAGCCAACGGTTATTGCTTATGGCCATAGCACTGTTAGGAATCCCGAGCTTGTGCGCTTAGTTAATACTTGGACTGGAGACTGCCAGGGAACACTAGGCGCTGTAAGCTTTTTAACTTAAGGCTCCGATTGTGAAGATTGTAGCTACAGTCATTTAAACACAAGAGATCAAAACTTTTAAAAAATAAACAAATAAACAATAAATGAATAAAAAATAAACAAACAAATAAAAAAACAAACAAACAAAAAACACTGGAAAGCCAGTCATTTATTTTGAGTTGTGAGGCTTTTTGGCTTACAAGCAGCTCTGTAACAAGAGTTACTCTTAGAACAGTCATTACAAATTGTCTGCTACAGCCAACGGTTATTGCTTATGGCCATAGCACTGTTAGGAATCCCGAGCTTGTGCGCTTAGTTAATACTTGGACTGGAGACTGCCAGGGAACACTAAGCGCTGTAAGCTTTTTAACTTAAGGCTCCGATTGTGAAGATTGTAGCTACAGTCATTTAAACACAAGAGGAGATCAAAACTTTAAAAAAATAAACAAATAAACAATAAATGAATAAAAAATAAACAAACAAATAAAAAAACAAACAAACAAAAAACACTGGAAAGCCAGTCATTTATTTTGAGTTGTGAGGCTTTTTGGCTTACAAGCAGCTCTGTAACAAGAGTTACTCTTAGAACAGTCATTACAAATTGTCTGCTACAGCCAACGGTTATTGCTTATGGCCATAGCACTGTTAGGAATCCCGAGCTTGTGCGCTTAGTTAATACTTGGACTGGAGACTGCCAGGGAACACTAGGCGCTGTAAGCTTTTTAACTTAAGGCTCCGATTGTGAAGATTGTAGCTACGGTCATTTAAACACAAGAGGAGATCAAAACTTTAAAAAAATAAACAAATAAACAATAAATGAATAAAAAATAAACAAACAAATAAAAAAACAAATAAACAAAAAACACTGGAAAGCCAGTCATTTATTTTGAGTTGTGAGGCTTTTTGGCTTACAAGCAGCTCGCTCTGTAACAAGAGTTACTCTTAGAACAGTCATTACAAATTGTCTGCTACAGCCAACGGTTATTGCTTATGGCCATAGCACTGTTAGGAATCCCGAGCTTGTGCGCTTAGTTAATACTTGGACTGGAGACTGCCAGGGAACACTAGGCGCTGTAAGCTTTTTAACTTAAGGCTCCGATTGTGAAGATTGTAGCTACGGTCATTTAAACACAAGAGGAGATCAAAACTTTTAAAAAATAAACAAATAAACAATAAATGAATAAAAAATAAACAAACAAATAAAAAAACAAACAAACAAAAAACACTGGAAAGCCAGTCATTTATTTTGAGTTGTGAGGCTTTTTGGCTTACAAGCAGCTCTGTAACAAGAGTTACTCTTAGAACAGTCATTACAAATAGTCTTCTACAGCCAACAGTCATTGCTTATGGCCATTGCACTCTTAGGAATCCCGAGCTTGTGCGCTTAGTTAATACTTGGACTGGAGACTGCCAGGGAACACTAGGCGCTGTAAGCTTTTTAACTTAAGGCTCCGATTGTGAAGATTGTAGCTACAGTCATTTAAACACAAGAGGAGATCAAAACTTTTAAAAAATAAACAAATAAACAATAAATGAATAAAAAATAAACAAACAAATAAAAAAACAAACAAACAAAAAACACTGGAAAGCCAGTCATTTATTTTGAGTTGTGAGGCTTTTTGGCTTACAAGCAGCTCTGTAACAAGAGTTACTCTTAGAACAGTCATTACAAATTGTCTGCTACAGCCAACGGTTATTGCTTATGGCCATAGCACTGTTAGGAATCCCGAGCTTGTGCGCTTAGTTAATACTTGGACTGGAGACTGCCAGGGAACACTAGGCGCTGTAAGCTTTTTAACTTAAGGCTCCGATTGTGAAGATTGTAGCTACGGTCATTTAAACACAAGAGGAGATCAAAACTTTTAAAAAATAAACAAATAAACAATAAATGAATAAAAAATAAACAAACAAATAAAAAAACAAACAAACAAAAAACACTGGAAAGCCAGTCATTTATTTTGAGTTGTGAGGCTTTTTGGCTTACAAGCAGCTCTGTAACAAGAGTTACTCTTAGAACAGTCATTACAAATAGTCTTCTACAGCCAACAGTCATTGCTTATGGCCATTGCACTCTTAGGAATCCCGAGCTTGTGCGCTTAGTTAATACTTGGACTGGAGACTGCCAGGGAACACTAGGCGCTGTAAGCTTTTTAACTTAAGGCTCCGATTGTGAAGATTGTAGCTACAGTCATTTAAACACAAGAGGAGATCAAAACTTTAAAAAAATAAACAAATAAACAATAAATGAATAAAAAATAAACAAACAAATAAAAAAACAAATAAACAAAAAACACTGGAAAGCCAGTCATTTATTTTGAGTTGTGAGGCTTTTTGGCTTACAAGCAGCTCTGTAACAAGAGTTACTCTTAGAACAGTCATTACAAATTGTCTGCTACAGCCAACGGTTATTGCTTATGGCCATAGCACTGTTAGGAATCCCGAGCTTGTGCGCTTAGTTAATACTTGGACTGGAGACTGCCAGGGAACACTAAGCGCTGTAAGCTTTTTAACTTAAGGCTCCGATTATGAAGATTGTAGCTACAGTCATTTAAACACAAGAGGAGATCAAAACTTTAAAAAAATAAACAAATAAACAATAAATGAATAAAAAATAAACAAACAAATAAAAAAACAAATAAACAAAAAACACTGGAAAGCCAGTCATTTATTTTGAGTTGTGAGGCTTTTTGGCTTACAAGCAGCTCTGTAACAAGAGTTACTCTTAGAACAGTCATTACAAATTGTCTTCTACAGCCAACAGTCATTGCTTATGGCCATTGCACTCTTAGGAATCCCGAGCTTGTGCGCTTAGTTAATACTTGGACTGGAGACTGCCAGGGAACACTAGGCGCTGTAAGCTTTTTAACTTAAGGCTCCGATTGTGAAGATTGTAGCTACGGTCATTTAAACACAAGAGGAGATCAAAACTTTTAAAAAATAAACAAATAAACAATAAATGAATAAAAAATAAACAAACAAATAAAAAAACAAACAAACAAAAAACACTGGAAAGCCAGTCATTTATTTTGAGTTGTGAGGCTTTTTGGCTTACAAGCAGCTCTGTAACAAGAGTTACTCTTAGAACAGTCATTACAAATAGTCTTCTACAGCCAACAGTCATTGCTTATGGCCATTGCACTCTTAGGAATCCCGAGCTTGTGCGCTTAGTTAATACTTGGACTGGAGACTGCCAGGGAACACTAGGCGCTGTAAGCTTTTTAACTTAAGGCTCCGATTGTGAAGATTGTAGCTACAGTCATTTAAACACAAGAGGAGATCAAAACTTTAAAAAAATAAACAAATAAACAATAAATGAATAAAAAATAAACAAACAAATAAAAAAACAAATAAACAAAAAACACTGGAAAGCCAGTCATTTATTTTGAGTTGTGAGGCTTTTTGGCTTACAAGCAGCTCTGTAACAAGAGTTACTCTTAGAACAGTCATTACAAATTGTCTGCTACAGCCAACGGTTATTGCTTATGGCCATAGCACTGTTAGGAATCCCGAGCTTGTGCGCTTAGTTAATACTTGGACTGGAGACTGCCAGGGAACACTAAGCGCTGTAAGCTTTTTAACTTAAGGCTCCGATTATGAAGATTGTAGCTACAGTCATTTAAACACAAGAGGAGATCAAAACTTTAAAAAAATAAACAAATAAACAATAAATGAATAAAAAATAAACAAACAAATAAAAAAACAAATAAACAAAAAACACTGGAAAGCCAGTCATTTATTTTGAGTTGTGAGGCTTTTTGGCTTACAAGCAGCTCTGTAACAAGAGTTACTCTTAGAACAGTCATTACAAATAGTCTTCTACAGCCAACGGTTATTGCTTATGGCCATTGCACTCTTAGGAATCCCGAGCTTGTGCGCTTAGTTAATACTTGGACTGGAGACTGCCAGGGAACACTAGGCGCTGTAAGCTTTTTAACTTAAGGCTCCGATTGTGAAGATTGTAGCTACAGTCATTTAAACACAAGAGGAGATCAAAACTTTAAAAAAATAAACAAATAAACAATAAATGAATAAAAAATAAACAAACAAATAAAAAAACAAACAAACAAAAAACACTGGAAAGCCAGTCATTTATTTTGAGTTGTGAGGCTTTTTAGTTTACAAGCAGCTCTGTAACAAGAGTTACTCTTAGAACAGTCATTACAAATAGTCTTCTACAGCCAACAGTCATTGCTTATGGCCATTGCACTCTTAGGAATCCCGAGCTTGTGCGCTTAGTTAATACTTGGACTGGAGACTGCCAGGGAACACTAGGCGCTGTAAGCTTTTTAACTTAAGGCTCCGATTGTGAAGATTGTAGCTACAGTCATTTAAACACAAGAGGAGATCAAAACTTTTAAAAAATAAACAAATAAACAATAAATGAATAAAAAATAAACAAACAAATAAAAAAACAAACAAACAAAAAACACTGGAAAGCCAGTCATTTATTTTGAGTTGTGAGGCTTTTTGGCTTACAAGCAGCTCTGTAACAAGAGTTACTCTTAGAACAGTCATTACAAATTGTCTGCTACAGCCAACGGTTATTGCTTATGGCCATAGCACTGTTAGGAATCCCGAGCTTGTGCGCTTAGTTAATACTTGGACTGGAGACTGCCAGGGAACACTAGGCGCTGTAAGCTTTTTAACTTAAGGCTCCGATTGTGAAGATTGTAGCTACAGTCATTTAAACACAAGAGGAGATCAAAACTTTAAAAAAATAAACAAATAAACAATAAATGAATAAAAAATAAACAAACAAATAAAAAAACAAACAAACAAAAAACACTGGAAAGCCAGTCATTTATTTTGAGTTGTGAGGCTTTTTGGCTTACAAGCAGCTCTGTAACAAGAGTTACTCTTAGAACAGTCATTACAAATTGTCTGCTACAGCCAACGGTTATTGCTTATGGCCATAGCACTGTTAGGAATCCCGAGCTTGTGCGCTTAGTTAATACTTGGACTGGAGACTGCCAGGGAACACTAGGCGCTGTAAGCTTTTTAACTTAAGGCTCCGATTGTGAAGATTGTAGCTACAGTCATTTAAACACAAGAGGAGATCAAAACTTTAAAAAAATAAACAAATAAACAATAAATGAATAAAAAATAAACAAACAAATAAAAAAACAAATAAACAAAAAACACTGGAAAGCCAGTCATTTATTTTGAGTTGTGAGGCTTTTTGGCTTACAAGCAGCTCTGTAACAAGAGTTACTCTTAGAACAGTCATTACAAATTGTCTGCTACAGCCAACGGTTATTGCTTATGGCCATAGCACTGTTAGGAATCCCGAGCTTGTGCGCTTAGTTAATACTTGGACTGGAGACTGCCAGGGAACACTAGGCGCTGTAAGCTTTTTAACTTAAGGCTCCGATTGTGAAGATTGTAGCTACAGTCATTTAAACACAAGAGAAGATCAAAACTTTAAAAAAATAAACAAATAAACAATAAATGAATAAAAAATAAACAAACAAATAAAAAAACAAACAAACAAAAAACACTGGAAAGCCAGTCATTTATTTTGAGTTGTGAGGCTTTTTGGCTTACAAGCAGCTCTGTAACAAGAGTTACTCTTAGAACAGTCATTACAAATTGTCTGCTACAGCCAACGGTTATTGCTTATGGCCATAGCACTGTTAGGAATCCCGAGCTTGTGCGCTTAGTTAATACTTGGACTGGAGACTGCCAGGGAACACTAGGCGCTGTAAGCTTTTTAACTTAAGGCTCCGATTGTGAAGATTGTAGCTACAGTCATTTAAACACAAGAGATCAAAACTTTTAAAAAATAAACAAATAAACAATAAATGAATAAAAAATAAACAAACAAATAAAAAAACAAACAAACAAAAAACACTGGAAAGCCAGTCATTTATTTTGAGTTGTGAGGCTTTTTGGCTTACAAGCAGCTCTGTAACAAGAGTTACTCTTAGAACAGTCATTACAAATTGTCTGCTACAGCCAACGGTTATTGCTTATGGCCATAGCACTGTTAGGAATCCCGAGCTTGTGCGCTTAGTTAATACTTGGACTGGAGACTGCCAGGGAACACTAAGCGCTGTAAGCTTTTTAACTTAAGGCTCCGATTGTGAAGATTGTAGCTACAGTCATTTAAACACAAGAGGAGATCAAAACTTTAAAAAAATAAACAAATAAACAATAAATGAATAAAAAATAAACAAACAAATAAAAAAACAAACAAACAAAAAACACTGGAAAGCCAGTCATTTATTTTGAGTTGTGAGGCTTTTTGGCTTACAAGCAGCTCTGTAACAAGAGTTACTCTTAGAACAGTCATTACAAATTGTCTGCTACAGCCAACGGTTATTGCTTATGGCCATAGCACTGTTAGGAATCCCGAGCTTGTGCGCTTAGTTAATACTTGGACTGGAGACTGCCAGGGAACACTAGGCGCTGTAAGCTTTTTAACTTAAGGCTCCGATTGTGAAGATTGTAGCTACGGTCATTTAAACACAAGAGGAGATCAAAACTTTAAAAAAATAAACAAATAAACAATAAATGAATAAAAAATAAACAAACAAATAAAAAAACAAATAAACAAAAAACACTGGAAAGCCAGTCATTTATTTTGAGTTGTGAGGCTTTTTGGCTTACAAGCAGCTCGCTCTGTAACAAGAGTTACTCTTAGAACAGTCATTACAAATTGTCTGCTACAGCCAACGGTTATTGCTTATGGCCATAGCACTGTTAGGAATCCCGAGCTTGTGCGCTTAGTTAATACTTGGACTGGAGACTGCCAGGGAACACTAGGCGCTGTAAGCTTTTTAACTTAAGGCTCCGATTGTGAAGATTGTAGCTACGGTCATTTAAACACAAGAGGAGATCAAAACTTTTAAAAAATAAACAAATAAACAATAAATGAATAAAAAATAAACAAACAAATAAAAAAACAAACAAACAAAAAACACTGGAAAGCCAGTCATTTATTTTGAGTTGTGAGGCTTTTTGGCTTACAAGCAGCTCTGTAACAAGAGTTACTCTTAGAACAGTCATTACAAATAGTCTTCTACAGCCAACAGTCATTGCTTATGGCCATTGCACTCTTAGGAATCCCGAGCTTGTGCGCTTAGTTAATACTTGGACTGGAGACTGCCAGGGAACACTAGGCGCTGTAAGCTTTTTAACTTAAGGCTCCGATTGTGAAGATTGTAGCTACAGTCATTTAAACACAAGAGGAGATCAAAACTTTTAAAAAATAAACAAATAAACAATAAATGAATAAAAAATAAACAAACAAATAAAAAAACAAACAAACAAAAAACACTGGAAAGCCAGTCATTTATTTTGAGTTGTGAGGCTTTTTGGCTTACAAGCAGCTCTGTAACAAGAGTTACTCTTAGAACAGTCATTACAAATTGTCTGCTACAGCCAACGGTTATTGCTTATGGCCATAGCACTGTTAGGAATCCCGAGCTTGTGCGCTTAGTTAATACTTGGACTGGAGACTGCCAGGGAACACTAGGCGCTGTAAGCTTTTTAACTTAAGGCTCCGATTGTGAAGATTGTAGCTACGGTCATTTAAACACAAGAGGAGATCAAAACTTTTAAAAAATAAACAAATAAACAATAAATGAATAAAAAATAAACAAACAAATAAAAAAACAAACAAACAAAAAACACTGGAAAGCCAGTCATTTATTTTGAGTTGTGAGGCTTTTTGGCTTACAAGCAGCTCTGTAACAAGAGTTACTCTTAGAACAGTCATTACAAATAGTCTTCTACAGCCAACAGTCATTGCTTATGGCCATTGCACTCTTAGGAATCCCGAGCTTGTGCGCTTAGTTAATACTTGGACTGGAGACTGCCAGGGAACACTAGGCGCTGTAAGCTTTTTAACTTAAGGCTCCGATTGTGAAGATTGTAGCTACAGTCATTTAAACACAAGAGGAGATCAAAACTTTAAAAAAATAAACAAATAAACAATAAATGAATAAAAAATAAACAAACAAATAAAAAAACAAATAAACAAAAAACACTGGAAAGCCAGTCATTTATTTTGAGTTGTGAGGCTTTTTGGCTTACAAGCAGCTCTGTAACAAGAGTTACTCTTAGAACAGTCATTACAAATTGTCTGCTACAGCCAACGGTTATTGCTTATGGCCATAGCACTGTTAGGAATCCCGAGCTTGTGCGCTTAGTTAATACTTGGACTGGAGACTGCCAGGGAACACTAAGCGCTGTAAGCTTTTTAACTTAAGGCTCCGATTATGAAGATTGTAGCTACAGTCATTTAAACACAAGAGGAGATCAAAACTTTAAAAAAATAAACAAATAAACAATAAATGAATAAAAAATAAACAAACAAATAAAAAAACAAATAAACAAAAAACACTGGAAAGCCAGTCATTTATTTTGAGTTGTGAGGCTTTTTGGCTTACAAGCAGCTCTGTAACAAGAGTTACTCTTAGAACAGTCATTACAAATTGTCTTCTACAGCCAACAGTCATTGCTTATGGCCATTGCACTCTTAGGAATCCCGAGCTTGTGCGCTTAGTTAATACTTGGACTGGAGACTGCCAGGGAACACTAGGCGCTGTAAGCTTTTTAACTTAAGGCTCCGATTGTGAAGATTGTAGCTACGGTCATTTAAACACAAGAGGAGATCAAAACTTTTAAAAAATAAACAAATAAACAATAAATGAATAAAAAATAAACAAACAAATAAAAAAACAAACAAACAAAAAACACTGGAAAGCCAGTCATTTATTTTGAGTTGTGAGGCTTTTTGGCTTACAAGCAGCTCTGTAACAAGAGTTACTCTTAGAACAGTCATTACAAATAGTCTTCTACAGCCAACAGTCATTGCTTATGGCCATTGCACTCTTAGGAATCCCGAGCTTGTGCGCTTAGTTAATACTTGGACTGGAGACTGCCAGGGAACACTAGGCGCTGTAAGCTTTTTAACTTAAGGCTCCGATTGTGAAGATTGTAGCTACAGTCATTTAAACACAAGAGGAGATCAAAACTTTAAAAAAATAAACAAATAAACAATAAATGAATAAAAAATAAACAAACAAATAAAAAAACAAATAAACAAAAAACACTGGAAAGCCAGTCATTTATTTTGAGTTGTGAGGCTTTTTGGCTTACAAGCAGCTCTGTAACAAGAGTTACTCTTAGAACAGTCATTACAAATTGTCTGCTACAGCCAACGGTTATTGCTTATGGCCATAGCACTGTTAGGAATCCCGAGCTTGTGCGCTTAGTTAATACTTGGACTGGAGACTGCCAGGGAACACTAAGCGCTGTAAGCTTTTTAACTTAAGGCTCCGATTATGAAGATTGTAGCTACAGTCATTTAAACACAAGAGGAGATCAAAACTTTAAAAAAATAAACAAATAAACAATAAATGAATAAAAAATAAACAAACAAATAAAAAAACAAATAAACAAAAAACACTGGAAAGCCAGTCATTTATTTTGAGTTGTGAGGCTTTTTGGCTTACAAGCAGCTCTGTAACAAGAGTTACTCTTAGAACAGTCATTACAAATAGTCTTCTACAGCCAACGGTTATTGCTTATGGCCATTGCACTCTTAGGAATCCCGAGCTTGTGCGCTTAGTTAATACTTGGACTGGAGACTGCCAGGGAACACTAGGCGCTGTAAGCTTTTTAACTTAAGGCTCCGATTGTGAAGATTGTAGCTACAGTCATTTAAACACAAGAGGAGATCAAAACTTTTAAAAAATAAACAAATAAACAATAAATGAATAAAAAATAAACAAACAAATAAAAAAACAAACAAACAAAAAACACTGGAAAGCCAGTCATTTATTTTGAGTTGTGAGGCTTTTTGGCTTACAAGCAGCTCTGTAACAAGAGTTACTCTTAGAACAGTCATTACAAATTGTCTGCTACAGCCAACGGTTATTGCTTATGGCCATAGCACTGTTAGGAATCCCGAGCTTGTGCGCTTAGTTAATACTTGGACTGGAGACTGCCAGGGAACACTAGGCGCTGTAAGCTTTTTAACTTAAGGCTCCGATTGTGAAGATTGTAGCTACAGTCATTTAAACACAAGAGGAGATCAAAACTTTAAAAAAATAAACAAATAAACAATAAATGAATAAAAAATAAACAAACAAATAAAAAAACAAACAAACAAAAAACACTGGAAAGCCAGTCATTTATTTTGAGTTGTGAGGCTTTTTGGCTTACAAGCAGCTCTGTAACAAGAGTTACTCTTAGAACAGTCATTACAAATTGTCTGCTACAGCCAACGGTTATTGCTTATGGCCATAGCACTGTTAGGAATCCCGAGCTTGTGCGCTTAGTTAATACTTGGACTGGAGACTGCCAGGGAACACTAGGCGCTGTAAGCTTTTTAACTTAAGGCTCCGATTGTGAAGATTGTAGCTACAGTCATTTAAACACAAGAGGAGATCAAAACTTTAAAAAAATAAACAAATAAACAATAAATGAATAAAAAATAAACAAACAAATAAAAAAACAAATAAACAAAAAACACTGGAAAGCCAGTCATTTATTTTGAGTTGTGAGGCTTTTTGGCTTACAAGCAGCTCTGTAACAAGAGTTACTCTTAGAACAGTCATTACAAATTGTCTGCTACAGCCAACGGTTATTGCTTATGGCCATAGCACTGTTAGGAATCCCGAGCTTGTGCGCTTAGTTAATACTTGGACTGGAGACTGCCAGGGAACACTAGGCGCTGTAAGCTTTTTAACTTAAGGCTCCGATTGTGAAGATTGTAGCTACAGTCATTTAAACACAAGAGAAGATCAAAACTTTAAAAAAATAAACAAATAAACAATAAATGAATAAAAAATAAACAAACAAATAAAAAAACAAACAAACAAAAAACACTGGAAAGCCAGTCATTTATTTTGAGTTGTGAGGCTTTTTGGCTTACAAGCAGCTCTGTAACAAGAGTTACTCTTAGAACAGTCATTACAAATTGTCTGCTACAGCCAACGGTTATTGCTTATGGCCATAGCACTGTTAGGAATCCCGAGCTTGTGCGCTTAGTTAATACTTGGACTGGAGACTGCCAGGGAACACTAGGCGCTGTAAGCTTTTTAACTTAAGGCTCCGATTGTGAAGATTGTAGCTACAGTCATTTAAACACAAGAGATCAAAACTTTTAAAAAATAAACAAATAAACAATAAATGAATAAAAAATAAACAAACAAATAAAAAAACAAACAAACAAAAAACACTGGAAAGCCAGTCATTTATTTTGAGTTGTGAGGCTTTTTGGCTTACAAGCAGCTCTGTAACAAGAGTTACTCTTAGAACAGTCATTACAAATTGTCTGCTACAGCCAACGGTTATTGCTTATGGCCATAGCACTGTTAGGAATCCCGAGCTTGTGCGCTTAGTTAATACTTGGACTGGAGACTGCCAGGGAACACTAAGCGCTGTAAGCTTTTTAACTTAAGGCTCCGATTGTGAAGATTGTAGCTACAGTCATTTAAACACAAGAGGAGATCAAAACTTTAAAAAAATAAACAAATAAACAATAAATGAATAAAAAATAAACAAACAAATAAAAAAACAAATAAACAAAAAACACTGGAAAGCCAGTCATTTATTTTGAGTTGTGAGGCTTTTTGGCTTACAAGCAGCTCTGTAACAAGAGTTACTCTTAGAACAGTCATTACAAATTGTCTGCTACAGCCAACGGTTATTGCTTATGGCCATAGCACTGTTAGGAATCCCGAGCTTGTGCGCTTAGTTAATACTTGGACTGGAGACTGCCAGGGAACACTAAGCGCTGTAAGCTTTTTAACTTAAGGCTCCGATTGTGACGATTGTAGCTACAGTCATTTAAACACAAGAGGAGATCAAAACTTTAAAAAAATAAACAAATAAACAATAAATGAATAAAAAATAAACAAACAAATAAAAAAACAAACAAACAAAAAACACTGGAAAGCCAGTCATTTATTTTGAGTTGTGAGGCTTTTTGGCTTACAAGCAGCTCTGTAACAAGAGTTACTCTTAGAACAGTCATTACAAATTGTCTGCTACAGCCAACGGTTATTGCTTATGGCCATAGCACTGTTAGGAATCCCGAGCTTGTGCGCTTAGTTAATACTTGGACTGGAGACTGCCAGGGAACACTAGGCGCTGTAAGCTTTTTAACTTAAGGCTCCGATTGTGAAGATTGTAGCTACGGTCATTTAAACACAAGAGGAGATCAAAACTTTTAAAAAATAAACAAATAAACAATAAATGAATAAAAAATAAACAAACAAATAAAAAAACAAACAAACAAAAAACACTGGAAAGCCAGTCATTTATTTTGAGTTGTGAGGCTTTTTGGCTTACAAGCAGCTCTGTAACAAGAGTTACTCTTAGAACAGTCATTACAAATTGTCTGCTACAGCCAACGGTTATTGCTTATGGCCATAGCACTGTTAGGAATCCCGAGCTTGTGCGCTTAGTTAATACTTGGACTGGAGACTGCCAGGGAACACTAAGCGCTGTAAGCTTTTTAACTTAAGGCTCCGATTGTGAAGATTGTAGCTACAGTCATTTAAACACAAGAGGAGATCAAAACTTTAAAAAAATAAACAAATAAACAATAAATGAATAAAAAATAAACAAACAAATAAAAAAACAAACAAACAAAAAACACTGGAAAGCCAGTCATTTATTTTGAGTTGTGAGGCTTTTTGGCTTACAAGCAGCTCTGTAACAAGAGTTACTCTTAGAACAGTCATTACAAATTGTCTGCTACAGCCAACGGTTATTGCTTATGGCCATAGCACTGTTAGGAATCCCGAGCTTGTGCGCTTAGTTAATACTTGGACTGGAGACTGCCAGGGAACACTAGGCGCTGTAAGCTTTTTAACTTAAGGCTCCGATTGTGAAGATTGTAGCTACAGTCATTTAAACACAAGAGATCAAAACTTTTAAAAAATAAACAAATAAACAATAAATGAATAAAAAATAAACAAACAAATAAAAAAACAAACAAACAAAAAACACTGGAAAGCCAGTCATTTATTTTGAGTTGTGAGGCTTTTTGGCTTACAAGCAGCTCTGTAACAAGAGTTACTCTTAGAACAGTCATTACAAATTGTCTGCTACAGCCAACGGTTATTGCTTATGGCCATAGCACTGTTAGGAATCCCGAGCTTGTGCGCTTAGTTAATACTTGGACTGGAGACTGCCAGGGAACACTAAGCGCTGTAAGCTTTTTAACTTAAGGCTCCGATTGTGAAGATTGTAGCTACAGTCATTTAAACACAAGAGGAGATCAAAACTTTAAAAAAATAAACAAATAAACAATAAATGAATAAAAAATAAACAAACAAATAAAAAAACAAATAAACAAAAAACACTGGAAAGCCAGTCATTTATTTTGAGTTGTGAGGCTTTTTGGCTTACAAGCAGCTCTGTAACAAGAGTTACTCTTAGAACAGTCATTACAAATTGTCTGCTACAGCCAACGGTTATTGCTTATGGCCATAGCACTGTTAGGAATCCCGAGCTTGTGCGCTTAGTTAATACTTGGACTGGAGACTGCCAGGGAACACTAAGCGCTGTAAGCTTTTTAACTTAAGGCTCCGATTGTGAAGATTGTAGCTACAGTCATTTAAACACAAGAGGAGATCAAAACTTTAAAAAAATAAACAAATAAACAATAAATGAATAAAAAATAAACAAACAAATAAAAAAACAAACAAACAAAAAACACTGGAAAGCCAGTCATTTATTTTGAGTTGTGAGGCTTTTTGGCTTACAAGCAGCTCTGTAACAAGAGTTACTCTTAGAACAGTCATTACAAATTGTCTGCTACAGCCAACGGTTATTGCTTATGGCCATAGCACTGTTAGGAATCCCGAGCTTGTGCGCTTAGTTAATACTTGGACTGGAGACTGCCAGGGAACACTAGGCGCTGTAAGCTTTTTAACTTAAGGCTCCGATTGTGAAGATTGTAGCTACGGTCATTTAAACACAAGAGGAGATCAAAACTTTTAAAAAATAAACAAATAAACAATAAATGAATAAAAAATAAACAAACAAATAAAAAAACAAACAAACAAAAAACACTGGAAAGCCAGTCATTTATTTTGAGTTGTGAGGCTTTTTGGCTTACAAGCAGCTCTGTAACAAGAGTTACTCTTAGAACAGTCATTACAAATAGTCTTCTACAGCCAACAGTCATTGCTTATGGCCATTGCACTCTTAGGAATCCCGAGCTTGTGCGCTTAGTTAATACTTGGACTGGAGACTGCCAGGGAACACTAGGCGCTGTAAGCTTTTTAACTTAAGGCTCCGATTGTGAAGATTGTAGCTACAGTCTTTTAAACACAAGAGGAGATCAAAACTTTAAAAAAATAAACAAATAAACAATAAATGAATAAAAAATAAACAAACAAATAAAAAAACAAATAAACAAAAAACACTGGAAAGCCAGTCATTTATTTTGAGTTGTGAGGCTTTTTGGCTTACAAGCAGCTCGCTCTGTAACAAGAGTTACTCTTAGAACAGTCATTACAAATTGTCTGCTACAGCCAACGGTTATTGCTTATGGCCATAGCACTGTTAGGAATCCCGAGCTTGTGCGCTTAGTTAATACTTGGACTGGAGACTGCCAGGGAACACTAGGCGCTGTAAGCTTTTTAACTTAAGGCTCCGATTGTGAAGATTGTAGCTACGGTCATTTAAACACAAGAGGAGATCAAAACTTTTAAAAAATAAACAAATAAACAATAAATGAATAAAAAATAAACAAACAAATAAAAAAACAAACAAACAAAAAACACTGGAAAGCCAGTCATTTATTTTGAGTTGTGAGGCTTTTTGGCTTACAAGCAGCTCTGTAACAAGAGTTACTCTTAGAACAGTCATTACAAATAGTCTTCTACAGCCAACAGTCATTGCTTATGGCCATTGCACTCTTAGGAATCCCGAGCTTGTGCGCTTAGTTAATACTTGGACTGGAGACTGCCAGGGAACACTAGGCGCTGTAAGCTTTTTAACTTAAGGCTCCGATTGTGAAGATTGTAGCTACAGTCATTTAAACACAAGAGGAGATCAAAACTTTAAAAAAATAAACAAATAAACAATAAATGAATAAAAAATAAACAAACAAATAAAAAAACAAACAAACAAATAACACTGGAAAGCCAGTCATTTATTTTGAGTTGTGAGGCTTTTTAGTTTACAAGCAGCTCTGTAACAAGAGTTACTCTTAGAACAGTCATTACAAATAGTCTTCTACAGCCAACAGTCATTGCTTATGGCCATTGCACTCTTAGGAATCCCGAGCTTGTGCGCTTAGTTAATACTTGGACTGGAGACTGCCAGGGAACACTAGGCGCTGTAAGCTTTTTAACTTAAGGCTCCGATTGTGAAGATTGTAGCTACAGTCATTTAAACACAAGAGGAGATCAAAACTTTTAAAAAATAAACAAATAAACAATAAATGAATAAAAAATAAACAAACAAATAAAAAAACAAACAAACAAAAAACACTGGAAAGCCAGTCATTTATTTTGAGTTGTGAGGCTTTTTGGCTTACAAGCAGCTCTGTAACAAGAGTTACTCTTAGAACAGTCATTACAAATTGTCTGCTACAGCCAACGGTTATTGCTTATGGCCATAGCACTGTTAGGAATCCCGAGCTTGTGCGCTTAGTTAATACTTGGACTGGAGACTGCCAGGGAACACTAGGCGCTGTAAGCTTTTAAACTTAAGGCTCCGATTGTGAAGATTGTAGCTACAGTCATTTAAACACAAGAGGAGATCAAAACTTTAAAAAATAAACAAATAAACAATAAATGAATAAAAAATAAACAAACAAATAAAAAAACAAACAAACAAATAACACTGGAAAGCCAGTCATTTATTTTGAGTTGTGAGGCTTTTTAGTTTACAAGCAGCTCTGTAACAAGAGTTACTCTTAGAACAGTCATTACAAATAGTCTTCTACAGCCAACAGTCATTGCTTATGGCCATTGCACTCTTAGGAATCCCGAGCTTGTGCGCTTAGTTAATACTTGGACTGGAGACTGCCAGGGAACACTAGGCGCTGTAAGCTTTTTAACTTAAGGCTCCGATTGTGAAGATTGTAGCTACAGTCATTTAAACACAAGAGGAGATCAAAACTTTTAAAAAATAAACAAATAAACAATAAATGAATAAAAAATAAACAAACAAATAAAAAAACAACAAACAAAAAACACTGGAAAGCCAGTCATTTATTTTGAGTTGTGAGGCTTTTTGGCTTACAAGCAGCTCTGTAACAAGAGTTACTCTTAGAACAGTCATTACAAATTGTCTGCTACAGCCAACGGTTATTGCTTATGGCCATAGCACTGTTAGGAATCCCGAGCTTGTGCGCTTAGTTAATACTTGGACTGGAGACTGCCAGGGAACACTAGGCGCTGTAAGCTTTTTAACTTAAGGCTCCGATTGTGAAGATTGTAGCTACAGTCATTTAAACACAAGAGGAGATCAAAACTTTAAAAAAATAAACAAATAAACAATAAATGAATAAAAAATAAACAAACAAATAAAAAAACAAATAAACAAAAAACACTGGAAAGCCAGTCATTTATTTTGAGTTGTGAGGCTTTTTGGCTTACAAGCAGCTCTGTAACAAGAGTTACTCTTAGAACAGTCATTACAAATTGTCTGCTACAGCCAACGGTTATTGCTTATGGCCATAGCACTGTTAGGAATCCCGAGCTTGTGCGCTTAGTTAATACTTGGACTGGAGACTGCCAGGGAACACTAGGCGCTGTAAGCTTTTTAACTTAAGGCTCCGATTGTGAAGATTGTAGCTACAGTCATTTAAACACAAGAGGAGATCAAAACTTTTAAAAAATAAACAAATAAACAATAAATGAATAAAAAATAAACAAACAAATAAAAAAACAAACAAACAAAAAACACTGGAAAGCCAGTCATTTATTTTGAGTTGTGAGGCTTTTTGGCTTACAAGCAGCTCTGTAACAAGAGTTACTCTTAGAACAGTCATTACAAATTGTCTGCTACAGCCAACGGTTATTGCTTATGGCCATAGCACTGTTAGGAATCCCGAGCTTGTGCGCTTAGTTAATACTTGGACTGGAGACTGCCAGGGAACACTAAGCGCTGTAAGCTTTTTAACTTAAGGCTCCGATTGTGAAGATTGTAGCTACAGTCATTTAAACACAAGAGGAGATCAAAACTTTAAAAAAATAAACAAATAAACAATAAATTAATAAAAAATAAACAAACAAATAAAAAAACAAATAAACAAAAAACACTGGAAAGAATCTGATAGAGTGTGTAGTTGTGAGGCTTTTTGGCTTACAAGCAGCTCTGTAACAAGAGTTACTCTTAGAACAGTCATTACAAATTGTCTGCTACAGCCAACGGTTATTGCTTATGGCCATAGCACTGTTAGGAATCCCGAGCTTGTGCGCTTAGTTAATACTTGGACTGGAGACTGCCAGGGAACACTAGGCGCTGTAAGCTTTTTAACTTAAGGCTCCGATTGTGAAGATTGTAGCTACGGTCATTTAAACACAAGAGGAGATCAAAACTTTAAAAAAATAAACAAATAAACAATAAATGAATAAAAAATAAACAAACAAATAAAAAAACAAACAAACAAAAAACACTGGAAAGCCAGTCATTTATTTTGAGTTGTGAGGCTTTTTGGCTTACAAGCAGCTCTGTAACAAGAGTTACTCTTAGAACAGTCATTACAAATTGTCTGCTACAGCCAACGGTTATTGCTTATGGCCATAGCACTGTTAGGAATCCCGAGCTTGTGCGCTTAGTTAATACTTGGACTGGAGACTGCCAGGGAACACTAGGCGCTGTAAGCTTTTTAACTTAAGGCTCCGATTGTGAAGATTGTAGCTACAGTCATTTAAACACAAGAGGAGATCAAAACTTTTTAAAAATAAACAAATAAACAATAAATGAATAAAAAATAAACAAACAAATAAAAAAACAAACAAACAAAAAACACTGGAAAGCCAGTCATTTATTTTGAGTTGTGAGGCTTTTTGGCTTACAAGCAGCTCTGTAACAAGAGTTACTCTTAGAACAGTCATTACAAATTGTCTGCTACAGCCAACGGTTATTGCTTATGGCCATAGCACTGTTAGGAATCCCGAGCTTGTGCGCTTAGTTAATACTTGGACTGGAGACTGCCAGGGAACACTAAGCGCTGTAAGCTTTTTAACTTAAGGCTCCGATTGTGAAGATTGTAGCTACAGTCATTTAAACACAAGAGGAGATCAAAACTTTAAAAAAATAAACAAATAAACAATAAATGAATAAAAAATAAACAAACAAATAAAAAAACAAATAAACAAAAAACACTGGAAAGCCAGTCATTTATTTTGAGTTGTGAGGCTTTTTGGCTTACAAGCAGCTCTGTAACAAGAGTTACTCTTAGAACAGTCATTACAAATTGTCTGCTACAGCCAACGGTTATTGCTTATGGCCATAGCACTGTTAGGAATCCCGAGCTTGTGCGCTTAGTTAATACTTGGACTGGAGACTGCCAGGGAACACTAGGCGCTGTAAGCTTTTTAACTTAAGGCTCCGATTGTGAAGATTGTAGCTACGGTCATTTAAACACAAGAGGAGATCAAAACTTTAAAAAAATAAACAAATAAACAATAAATGAATAAAAAATAAACAAACAAATAAAAAAACAAACAAACAAAAAACACTGGAAAGCCAGTCATTTATTTTGAGTTGTGAGGCTTTTTGGCTTACAAGCAGCTCTGTAACAAGAGTTACTCTTAGAACAGTCATTACAAATTGTCTGCTACAGCCAACGGTTATTGCTTATGGCCATAGCACTGTTAGGAATCCCGAGCTTGTGCGCTTAGTTAATACTTGGACTGGAGACTGCCAGGGAACACTAGGCGCTGTAAGCTTTTTAACTTAAGGCTCCGATTGTGAAGATTGTAGCTACAGTCATTTAAACACAAGAGGAGATCAAAACTTTTTAAAAATAAACAAATAAACAATAAATGAATAAAAAATAAACAAACAAATAAAAAAACAAACAAACAAAAAACACTGGAAAGCCAGTCATTTATTTTGAGTTGTGAGGCTTTTTGGCTTACAAGCAGCTCTGTAACAAGAGTTACTCTTAGAACAGTCATTACAAATTGTCTGCTACAGCCAACGGTTATTGCTTATGGCCATAGCACTGTTAGGAATCCCGAGCTTGTGCGCTTAGTTAATACTTGGACTGGAGACTGCCAGGGAACACTAAGCGCTGTAAGCTTTTTAACTTAAGGCTCCGATTGTGAAGATTGTAGCTACAGTCATTTAAACACAAGAGGAGATCAAAACTTTAAAAAAATAAACAAATAAACAATAAATGAATAAAAAATAAACAAACAAATAAAAAAACAAATAAACAAAAAACACTGGAAAGCCAGTCATTTATTTTGAGTTGTGAGGCTTTTTGGCTTACAAGCAGCTCTGTAACAAGAGTTACTCTTAGAACAGTCATTACAAATTGTCTGCTACAGCCAACGGTTATTGCTTATGGCCATAGCACTGTTAGGAATCCCGAGCTTGTGCGCTTAGTTAATACTTGGACTGGAGACTGCCAGGGAACACTAGGCGCTGTAAGCTTTTTAACTTAAGGCTCCGATTGTGAAGATTGTAGCTACAGTCATTTAAACACAAGAGGAGATCAAAACTTTTAAAAAATAAACAAATAAACAATAAATGAATAAAAAATAAACAAACAAATAAAAAAAACAAACAAACAAAAAACACTGGAAAGCCAGTCATTTATTTTGAGTTGTGAGGCTTTTTGGCTTACAAGCAGCTCTGTAACAAGAGTTACTCTTAGAACAGTCATTACAAATTGTCTGCTACAGCCAACGGTTATTGCTTATGGCCATAGCACTGTTAGGAATCCCGAGCTTGTGCGCTTAGTTAATACTTGGACTGGAGACTGCCAGGGAACACTAGGCGCTGTAAGCTTTTTAACTTAAGGCTCCGATTGTGAAGATTGTAGCTACAGTCATTTAAACACAAGAGGAGATCAAAACTTTAAAAAAATAAACAAATAAACAATAAATGAATAAAAAATAAACAAACAAATAAAAAAACAAATAAACAAAAAACACTGGAAAGCCAGTCATTTATTTTGAGTTGTGAGGCTTTTTAGTTTACAAGCAGCTCTGTAACAAGAGTTACTCTTAGAACAGTCATTACAAATAGTCTTCTACAGCCAACAGTCATTGCTTATGGCCATTGCACTCTTAGGAATCCCGAGCTTGTGCGCTTAGTTAATACTTGGACTGGAGACTGCCAGGGAACACTAGGCGCTGTAAGCTTTTTAACTTAAGGCTCCGATTGTGAAGATTGTAGCTACAGTCATTTAAACACAAGAGGAGATCAAAACTTTTAAAAAATAAACAAATAAACAATAAATGAATAAAAAATAAACAAACAAATAAAAAAACAAACAAACAAAAAACACTGGAAAGCCAGTCATTTATTTTGAGTTGTGAGGCTTTTTAGTTTACAAGCAGCTCTGTAACAAGAGTTACTCTTAGAACAGTCATTACAAATAGTCTTCTACAGCCAACAGTCATTGCTTATGGCCATTGCACTCTTAGGAATCCCGAGCTTGTGCGCTTAGTTAATACTTGGACTGGAGACTGCCAGGGAACACTAGGCGCTGTAAGCTTTTTAACTTAAGGCTCCGATTGTGAAGATTGTAGCTACAGTCATTTAAACACAAGAGGAGATCAAAACTTTAAAAAAATAAACAAATAAACAATAAATGAATAAAAAATAAACAAACAAATAAAAAAACAAACAAACAAAAAACACTGGAAAGCCAGTCATTTATTTTGAGTTGTGAGGCTTTTTGGCTTACAAGCAGCTCTGTAACAAGAGTTACTCTTAGAACAGTCATTACAAATAGTCTGCTACAGCCAACGGTTATTGCTTATGGCCATAGCACTGTTAGGAATCCCGAGCTTGTGCGCTTAGTTAATACTTGGACTGGAGACTGCCAGGGAACACTAAGCGCTGTAAGCTTTTTAACTTAAGGCTCCGATTGTGAAGATTGTAGCTACAGTCATTTAAACACAAGAGGAGATCAAAACTTTAAAAAAATAAACAAATAAACAATAAATGAATAAAAAATAAACAAACAAATAAAAAAACAAACAAACAAAAAACACTGGAAAGCCAGTCATTTATTTTGAGTTGTGAGGCTTTTTGGCTTACAAGCAGCTCTGTAACAAGAGTTACTCTTAGAACAGTCATTACAAATTGTCTGCTACAGCCAACGGTTATTGCTTATGGCCATAGCACTGTTAGGAATCCCGAGCTTGTGCGCTTAGTTAATACTTGGACTGGAGACTGCCAGGGAACACTAGGCGCTGTAAGCTTTTTAACTTAAGGCTCCGATTGTGAAGATTGTAGCTACGGTCATTTAAACACAAGAGGAGATCAAAACTTTAAAAAAATAAACAAATAAACAATAAATGAATAAAAAATAAACAAACAAATAAAAAAACAAACAAACAAAAAACACTGGAAAGCCAGTCATTTATTTTGAGTTGTGAGGCTTTTTGGCTTACAAGCAGCTCTGTAACAAGAGTTACTCTTAGAACAGTCATTACAAATTGTCTGCTACAGCCAACGGTTATTGCTTATGGCCATAGCACTGTTAGGAATCCCGAGCTTGTGCGCTTAGTTAATACTTGGACTGGAGACTGCCAGGGAACACTAGGCGCTGTAAGCTTTTTAACTTAAGGCTCCGATTGTGAAGATTGTAGCTACAGTCATTTAAACACAAGAGGAGATCAAAACTTTAAAAAAATAAACAAATAAACAATAAATGAATAAAAAATAAACAAACAAATAAAAAAACAAATAAACAAAAAACACTGGAAAGCCAGTCATTTATTTTGAGTTGTGAGGCTTTTTAGTTTACAAGCAGCTCTGTAACAAGAGTTACTCTTAGAACAGTCATTACAAATAGTCTTCTACAGCCAACAGTCATTGCTTATGGCCATTGCACTCTTAGGAATCCCGAGCTTGTGCGCTTAGTTAATACTTGGACTGGAGACTGCCAGGGAACACTAGGCGCTGTAAGCTTTTTAACTTAAGGCTCCGATTGTGAAGATTGTAGCTACAGTCATTTAAACACAAGAGGAGATCAAAACTTTTAAAAAATAAACAAATAAACAATAAATGAATAAAAAATAAACAAACAAATAAAAAAACAAACAAACAAAAAACACTGGAAAGCCAGTCATTTATTTTGAGTTGTGAGGCTTTTTAGTTTACAAGCAGCTCTGTAACAAGAGTTACTCTTAGAACAGTCATTACAAATAGTCTTCTACAGCCAACAGTCATTGCTTATGGCCATTGCACTCTTAGGAATCCCGAGCTTGTGCGCTTAGTTAATACTTGGACTGGAGACTGCCAGGGAACACTAGGCGCTGTAAGCTTTTTAACTTAAGGCTCCGATTGTGAAGATTGTAGCTACAGTCATTTAAACACAAGAGGAGATCAAAACTTTAAAAAAATAAACAAATAAACAATAAATGAATAAAAAATAAACAAACAAATAAAAAAACAAACAAACAAAAAACACTGGAAAGCCAGTCATTTATTTTGAGTTGTGAGGCTTTTTGGCTTACAAGCAGCTCTGTAACAAGAGTTACTCTTAGAACAGTCATTACAAATAGTCTGCTACAGCCAACGGTTATTGCTTATGGCCATAGCACTGTTAGGAATCCCGAGCTTGTGCGCTTAGTTAATACTTGGACTGGAGACTGCCAGGGAACACTAAGCGCTGTAAGCTTTTTAACTTAAGGCTCCGATTGTGAAGATTGTAGCTACAGTCATTTAAACACAAGAGGAGATCAAAACTTTAAAAAAATAAACAAATAAACAATAAATGAATAAAAAATAAACAAACAAATAAAAAAACAAACAAACAAAAAACACTGGAAAGCCAGTCATTTATTTTGAGTTGTGAGGCTTTTTGGCTTACAAGCAGCTCTGTAACAAGAGTTACTCTTAGAACAGTCATTACAAATTGTCTGCTACAGCCAACGGTTATTGCTTATGGCCATAGCACTGTTAGGAATCCCGAGCTTGTGCGCTTAGTTAATACTTGGACTGGAGACTGCCAGGGAACACTAGGCGCTGTAAGCTTTTTAACTTAAGGCTCCGATTGTGAAGATTGTAGCTACGGTCATTTAAACACAAGAGGAGATCAAAACTTTAAAAAAATAAACAAATAAACAATAAATGAATAAAAAATAAACAAACAAATAAAAAAACAAACAAACAAAAAACACTGGAAAGCCAGTCATTTATTTTGAGTTGTGAGGCTTTTTGGCTTACAAGCAGCTCTGTAACAAGAGTTACTCTTAGAACAGTCATTACAAATTGTCTGCTACAGCCAACGGTTATTGCTTATGGCCATAGCACTGTTAGGAATCCCGAGCTTGTGCGCTTAGTTAATACTTGGACTGGAGACTGCCAGGGAACACTAGGCGCTGTAAGCTTTTTAACTTAAGGCTCCGATTGTGAAGATTGTAGCTACAGTCATTTAAACACAAGAGGAGATCAAAACTTTAAAAAAATAAACAAATAAACAATAAATGAATAAAAAATAAACAAACAAATAAAAAAACAAACAAACAAAAAACACTGGAAAGCCAGTCATTTATTTTGAGTTGTGAGGCTTTTTGGCTTACAAGCAGCTCTGTAACAAGAGTTACTCTTAGAACAGTCATTACAAATTGTCTGCTACAGCCAACGGTTATTGCTTATGGCCATAGCACTGTTAGGAATCCCGAGCTTGTGCGCTTAGTTAATACTTGGACTGGAGACTGCCAGGGAACACTAAGCGCTGTAAGCTTTTTAACTTAAGGCTCCGATTGTGAAGATTGTAGCTACAGTCATTTAAACACAAGAGGAGATCAAAACTTTAAAAAAATAAACAAATAAACAATAAATGAATAAAAAATAAACAAACAAATAAAAAAACAAATAAACAAAAAACACTGGAAAGCCAGTCATTTATTTTGAGTTGTGAGGCTTTTTGGCTTACAAGCAGCTCTGTAACAAGAGTTACTCTTAGAACAGTCATTACAAATTGTCTGCTACAGCCAACGGTTATTGCTTATGGCCATAGCACTGTTAGGAATCCCGAGCTTGTGCGCTTAGTTAATACTTGGACTGGAGACTGCCAGGGAACACTAGGCGCTGTAAGCTTTTTAACTTAAGGCTCCGATTGTGAAGATTGTAGCTACAGTCATTTAAACACAAGAGGAGATCAAAACTTTAAAAAAATAAACAAATAAACAATAAATGAATAAAAAATAAACAAACAAATAAAAAAACAAATAAACAAAAAACACTGGAAAGCCAGTCATTTATTTTGAGTTGTGAGGCTTTTTAGTTTACAAGCAGCTCTGTAACAAGAGTTACTCTTAGAACAGTCATTACAAATAGTCTTCTACAGCCAACAGTCATTGCTTATGGCCATTGCACTCTTAGGAATCCCGAGCTTGTGCGCTTAGTTAATACTTGGACTGGAGACTGCCAGGGAACACTAGGCGCTGTAAGCTTTTTAACTTAAGGCTCCGATTGTGAAGATTGTAGCTACAGTCATTTAAACACAAGAGGAGATCAAAACTTTTAAAAAATAAACAAATAAACAATAAATGAATAAAAAATAAACAAACAAATAAAAAAACAAACAAACAAAAAACACTGGAAAGCCAGTCATTTATTTTGAGTTGTGAGGCTTTTTAGTTTACAAGCAGCTCTGTAACAAGAGTTACTCTTAGAACAGTCATTACAAATAGTCTTCTACAGCCAACAGTCATTGCTTATGGCCATTGCACTCTTAGGAATCCCGAGCTTGTGCGCTTAGTTAATACTTGGACTGGAGACTGCCAGGGAACACTAGGCGCTGTAAGCTTTTTAACTTAAGGCTCCGATTGTGAAGATTGTAGCTACAGTCATTTAAACACAAGAGGAGATCAAAACTTTAAAAAAATAAACAAATAAACAATAAATGAATAAAAAATAAACAAACAAATAAAAAAACAAACAAACAAAAAACACTGGAAAGCCAGTCATTTATTTTGAGTTGTGAGGCTTTTTGGCTTACAAGCAGCTCTGTAACAAGAGTTACTCTTAGAACAGTCATTACAAATAGTCTGCTACAGCCAACGGTTATTGCTTATGGCCATAGCACTGTTAGGAATCCCGAGCTTGTGCGCTTAGTTAATACTTGGACTGGAGACTGCCAGGGAACACTAAGCGCTGTAAGCTTTTTAACTTAAGGCTCCGATTGTGAAGATTGTAGCTACAGTCATTTAAACACAAGAGGAGATCAAAACTTTAAAAAAATAAACAAATAAACAATAAATGAATAAAAAATAAACAAACAAATAAAAAAACAAACAAACAAAAAACACTGGAAAGCCAGTCATTTATTTTGAGTTGTGAGGCTTTTTGGCTTACAAGCAGCTCTGTAACAAGAGTTACTCTTAGAACAGTCATTACAAATTGTCTGCTACAGCCAACGGTTATTGCTTATGGCCATAGCACTGTTAGGAATCCCGAGCTTGTGCGCTTAGTTAATACTTGGACTGGAGACTGCCAGGGAACACTAGGCGCTGTAAGCTTTTTAACTTAAGGCTCCGATTGTGAAGATTGTAGCTACGGTCATTTAAACACAAGAGGAGATCAAAACTTTAAAAAAATAAACAAATAAACAATAAATGAATAAAAAATAAACAAACAAATAAAAAAACAAACAAACAAAAAACACTGGAAAGCCAGTCATTTATTTTGAGTTGTGAGGCTTTTTGGCTTACAAGCAGCTCTGTAACAAGAGTTACTCTTAGAACAGTCATTACAAATTGTCTGCTACAGCCAACGGTTATTGCTTATGGCCATAGCACTGTTAGGAATCCCGAGCTTGTGCGCTTAGTTAATACTTGGACTGGAGACTGCCAGGGAACACTAGGCGCTGTAAGCTTTTTAACTTAAGGCTCCGATTGTGAAGATTGTAGCTACAGTCATTTAAACACAAGAGGAGATCAAAACTTTAAAAAAATAAACAAATAAACAATAAATGAATAAAAAATAAACAAACAAATAAAAAAACAAACAAACAAAAAACACTGGAAAGCCAGTCATTTATTTTGAGTTGTGAGGCTTTTTGGCTTACAAGCAGCTCTGTAACAAGAGTTACTCTTAGAACAGTCATTACAAATTGTCTGCTACAGCCAACGGTTATTGCTTATGGCCATAGCACTGTTAGGAATCCCGAGCTTGTGCGCTTAGTTAATACTTGGACTGGAGACTGCCAGGGAACACTAAGCGCTGTAAGCTTTTTAACTTAAGGCTCCGATTGTGAAGATTGTAGCTACAGTCATTTAAACACAAGAGGAGATCAAAACTTTAAAAAAATAAACAAATAAACAATAAATGAATAAAAAATAAACAAACAAATAAAAAAACAAATAAACAAAAAACACTGGAAAGCCAGTCATTTATTTTGAGTTGTGAGGCTTTTTGGCTTACAAGCAGCTCTGTAACAAGAGTTACTCTTAGAACAGTCATTACAAATTGTCTGCTACAGCCAACGGTTATTGCTTATGGCCATAGCACTGTTAGGAATCCCGAGCTTGTGCGCTTAGTTAATACTTGGACTGGAGACTGCCAGGGAACACTAGGCGCTGTAAGCTTTTTAACTTAAGGCTCCGATTGTGAAGATTGTAGCTACGGTCATTTAAACACAAGAGGAGATCAAAACTTTAAAAAAATAAACAAATAAACAATAAATGAATAAAAAATAAACAAACAAATAAAAAAACAAACAAACAAAAAACACTGGAAAGCCAGTCATTTATTTTGAGTTGTGAGGCTTTTTGGCTTACAAGCAGCTCTGTAACAAGAGTTACTCTTAGAACAGTCATTACAAATTGTCTGCTACAGCCAACGGTTATTGCTTATGGCCATAGCACTGTTAGGAATCCCGAGCTTGTGCGCTTAGTTAATACTTGGACTGGAGACTGCCAGGGAACACTAGGCGCTGTAAGCTTTTTAACTTAAGGCTCCGATTGTGAAGATTGTAGCTACAGTCATTTAAACACAAGAGGAGATCAAAACTTTTAAAAAATAAACAAATAAACAATAAATGAATAAAAAATAAACAAACAAATAAAAAAAACAAACAAACAAAAAACACTGGAAAGCCAGTCATTTATTTTGAGTTGTGAGGCTTTTTGGCTTACAAGCAGCTCTGTAACAAGAGTTACTCTTAGAACAGTCATTACAAATTGTCTGCTACAGCCAACGGTTATTGCTTATGGCCATAGCACTGTTAGGAATCCCGAGCTTGTGCGCTTAGTTAATACTTGGACTGGAGACTGCCAGGGAACACTAGGCGCTGTAAGCTTTTTAACTTAAGGCTCCGATTGTGAAGATTGTAGCTACAGTCATTTAAACACAAGAGGAGATCAAAACTTTAAAAAAATAAACAAATAAACAATAAATGAATAAAAAATAAACAAACAAATAAAAAAACAAATAAACAAAAAACACTGGAAAGCCAGTCATTTATTTTGAGTTGTGAGGCTTTTTAGTTTACAAGCAGCTCTGTAACAAGAGTTACTCTTAGAACAGTCATTACAAATAGTCTTCTACAGCCAACAGTCATTGCTTATGGCCATTACACTCTTAGGAATCCCGAGCTTGTGCGCTTAGTTAATACTTGGACTGGAGACTGCCAGGGAACACTAGGCGCTGTAAGCTTTTTAACTTAAGGCTCCGATTGTGAAGATTGTAGCTACAGTCATTTAAACACAAGAGGAGATCAAAACTTTTAAAAAATAAACAAATAAACAATAAATGAATAAAAAATAAACAAACAAATAAATAAACAAACAAACAAAAAACACTGGAAAGCCAGTCATTTATTTTGAGTTGTGAGGCTTTTTAGTTTACAAGCAGCTCTGTAACAAGAGTTACTCTTAGAACAGTCATTACAAATAGTCTTCTACAGCCAACAGTCATTGCTTATGGCCATTGCACTCTTAGGAATCCCGAGCTTGTGCGCTTAGTTAATACTTGGACTGGAGACTGCCAGGGAACACTAGGCGCTGTAAGCTTTTTAACTTAAGGCTCCGATTGTGAAGATTGTAGCTACAGTCATTTAAACACAAGAGGAGATCAAAACTTTTAAAAAATAAACAAATAAACAATAAATGAATAAAAAATAAACAAACAAATAAAAAAACAAACAAACAAAAAACACTGGAAAGCCAGTCATTTATTTTGAGTTGTGAGGCTTTTTGGCTTACAAGCAGCTCTGTAACAAGAGTTACTCTTAGAACAGTCATTACAAATAGTCTGCTACAGCCAACGGTTATTGCTTATGGCCATAGCACTGTTAGGAATCCCGAGCTTGTGCGCTTAGTTAATACTTGGACTGGAGACTGCCAGGGAACACTAAGCGCTGTAAGCTTTTTAACTTAAAGCTCCGATTGTGAAGATTGTAGCTACAGTCATTTAAACACAAGAGGAGATCAAAACTTAAAAAAAATAAACAAATAAACAATAAATGAATAAAAAATAAACAAACAAATAAAAAAACAAACAAACAAAAAACACTGGAAAGCCAGTCATTTATTTTGAGTTGTGAGGCTTTTTGGCTTACAAGCAGCTCTGTAACAAGAGTTACTCTTAGAACAGTCATTACAAATTGTCTGCTACAGCCAACGGTTATTGCTTATGGCCATAGCACTGTTAGGAATCCCGAGCTTGTGCGCTTAGTTAATACTTGGACTGGAGACTGCCAGGGAACACTAAGCGCTGTAAGCTTTTTAACTTAAGGCTCCGATTGTGAAGATTGTAGCTACAGTCATTTAAACACAAGAGGAGATCAAAACTTTAAAAAAATAAACAAATAAACAATAAATGAATAAAAAATAAACAAACAAATAAAAAAACAAATAAACAAAAAACACTGGAAAGCCAGTCATTTATTTTGAGTTGTGAGGCTTTTTGGCTTACAAGCAGCTCTGTAACAAGAGTTACTCTTAGAACAGTCATTACAAATTGTCTGCTACAGCCAACGGTTATTGCTTATGGCCATAGCACTGTTAGGAATCCCGAGCTTGTGCGCTTAGTTAATACTTGGACTGGAGACTGCCAGGGAACACTAGGCGCTGTAAGCTTTTTAACTTAAGGCTCCGATTGTGAAGATTGTAGCTACGGTCATTTAAACACAAGAGGAGATCAAAACTTTAAAAAAATAAACAAATAAACAATAAATGAATAAAAAATAAACAAACAAATAAAAAAACAAACAAACAAAAAACACTGGAAAGCCAGTCATTTATTTTGAGTTGTGAGGCTTTTTGGCTTACAAGCAGCTCTGTAACAAGAGTTACTCTTAGAACAGTCATTACAAATTGTCTGCTACAGCCAACGGTTATTGCTTATGGCCATAGCACTGTTAGGAATCCCGAGCTTGTGCGCTTAGTTAATACTTGGACTGGAGACTGCCAGGGAACACTAGGCGCTGTAAGCTTTTTAACTTAAGGCTCCGATTGTGAAGATTGTAGCTACAGTCATTTAAACACAAGAGGAGATCAAAACTTTTAAAAAATAAACAAATAAACAATAAATGAATAAAAAATAAACAAACAAATAAAAAAAACAAACAAACAAAAAACACTGGAAAGCCAGTCATTTATTTTGAGTTGTGAGGCTTTTTGGCTTACAAGCAGCTCTGTAACAAGAGTTACTCTTAGAACAGTCATTACAAATTGTCTGCTACAGCCAACGGTTATTGCTTATGGCCATAGCACTGTTAGGAATCCCGAGCTTGTGCGCTTAGTTAATACTTGGACTGGAGACTGCCAGGGAACACTAGGCGCTGTAAGCTTTTTAACTTAAGGCTCCGATTGTGAAGATTGTAGCTACAGTCATTTAAACACAAGAGGAGATCAAAACTTTAAAAAAATAAACAAATAAACAATAAATGAATAAAAAATAAACAAACAAATAAAAAAACAAATAAACAAAAAACACTGGAAAGCCAGTCATTTATTTTGAGTTGTGAGGCTTTTTAGTTTACAAGCAGCTCTGTAACAAGAGTTACTCTTAGAACAGTCATTACAAATAGTCTTCTACAGCCAACAGTCATTGCTTATGGCCATTGCACTCTTAGGAATCCCGAGCTTGTGCGCTTAGTTAATACTTGGACTGGAGACTGCCAGGGAACACTAGGCGCTGTAAGCTTTTTAACTTAAGGCTCCGATTGTGAAGATTGTAGCTACAGTCATTTAAACACAAGAGGAGATCAAAACTTTTAAAAAATAAACAAATAAACAATAAATGAATAAAAAATAAACAAACAAATAAAAAAACAAACAAACAAAAAACACTGGAAAGCCAGTCATTTATTTTGAGTTGTGAGGCTTTTTGGCTTACAAGCAGCTCTGTAACAAGAGTTACTCTTAGAACAGTCATTACAAATTGTCTGCTACAGCAAACGGTTATTGCTTATGGCCATAGCACTGTTAGGAATCCCGAGCTTGTGCGCTTAGTTAATACTTGGACTGGAGACTGCCAGGGAACACTAAGCGCTGTAAGCTTTTTAACTTAAGGCTCCGATTGTGAAGATTGTAGCTACAGTCATTTAAACACAAGAGGAGATCAAAACTTTAAAAAAATAAAAAAATAAACAATAAATGAATAAAAAATAAACAAACAAATAAAAAAACAAACAAACAAAAAACACTGGAAAGCCAGTCATTTATTTTGAGTTGTGAGGCTTTTTGGCTTACAAGCAGCTCTGTAACAAGAGTTACTCTTAGAACAGTCATTACAAATAGTCTGCTACAGCCAACGGTTATTGCTTATGGCCATAGCACTGTTAGGAATCCCGAGCTTGTGCGCTTAGTTAATACTTGGACTGGAGACTGCCAGGGAACACTAAGCGCTGTAAGCTTTTTAACTTAAGGCTCCGATTGTGAAGATTGTAGCTACAGTCATTTAAACACAAGAGGAGATCAAAACTTTAAAAAAATAAACAAATAAACAATAAATGAATAAAAAATAAACAAACAAATAAAAAAACAAACAAACAAAAAACACTGGAAAGCCAGTCATTTATTTTGAGTTGTGAGGCTTTTTGGCTTACAAGCAGCTCTGTAACAAGAGTTACTCTTAGAACAGTCATTACAAATAGTCTGCTACAGCCAACGGTTATTGCTTATGGCCATAGCACTGTTAGGAATCCCGAGCTTGTGCGCTTAGTTAATACTTGGACTGGAGACTGCCAGGGAACACTAAGCGCTGTAAGCTTTTTAACTTAAGGCTCCGATTGTGAAGATTGTAGCTACAGTCATTTAAACACAAGAGGAGATCAAAACTTTAAAAAAATAAACAAATAAACAATAAATGAATAAAAAATAAACAAACAAATAAAAAAACAAACAAACAAAAAACACTGGAAAGCCAGTCATTTATTTTGAGTTGTGAGGCTTTTTGGCTTACAAGCAGCTCTGTAACAAGAGTTACTCTTAGAACAGTCATTACAAATTGTCTGCTACAGCCAACGGTTATTGCTTATGGCCATAGCACTGTTAGGAATCCCGAGCTTGTGCGCTTAGTTAATACTTGGACTGGAGACTGCCAGGGAACACTAAGCGCTGTAAGCTTTTTAACTTAAGGCTCCGATTGTGAAGATTGTAGCTACAGTCATTTAAACACAAGAGGAGATCAAAACTTTAAAAAAATAAAAAAATAAACAATAAATGAATAAAAAATAAACAAACAAATAAAAAAACAAACAAACAAAAAACACTGGAAAGCCAGTCATTTATTTTGAGTTGTGAGGCTTTTTGGCTTACAAGCAGCTCTGTAACAAGAGTTACTCTTAGAACAGTCATTACAAATAGTCTGCTACAGCCAACGGTTATTGCTTATGGCCATAGCACTGTTAGGAATCCCGAGCTTGTGCGCTTAGTTAATACTTGGACTGGAGACTGCCAGGGAACACTAAGCGCTGTAAGCTTTTTAACTTAAGGCTCCGATTGTGAAGATTGTAGCTACAGTCATTTAAACACAAGAGGAGATCAAAACTTTAAAAAAATAAACAAATAAACAATAAATGAATAAAAAATAAACAAACAAATAAAAAAACAAACAAACAAAAAACACTGGAAAGCCAGTCATTTATTTTGAGTTGTGAGGCTTTTTGGCTTACAAGCAGCTCTGTAACAAGAGTTACTCTTAGAACAGTCATTACAAATAGTCTGCTACAGCCAACGGTTATTGCTTATGGCCATAGCACTGTTAGGAATCCCGAGCTTGTGCGCTTAGTTAATACTTGGACTGGAGACTGCCAGGGAACACTAAGCGCTGTAAGCTTTTTAACTTAAGGCTCCGATTGTGAAGATTGTAGCCACAGTCATTTAAACACAAGAGGAGATCAAAACTTTAAAAAAATAAACAAATAAACAATAAATGAATAAAAAATAAACAAACAAATAAAAAAACAAACAAACAAAAAACACTGGAAAGCCAGTCATTTATTTTGAGTTGTGAGGCTTTTTGGCTTACAAGCAGCTCTGTAACAAGAGTTACTCTTAGAACAGTCATTACAAATTGTCTGCTACAGCCAACGGTTATTGCTTATGGCCATAGCACTGTTAGGAATCCCGAGCTTGTGCGCTTAGTTAATACTTGGACTGGAGACTGCCAGGGAACACTAAGCGCTGTAAGCTTTTTAACTTAAGGCTCCGATTGTGAAGATTGTAGCTACAGTCATTTAAACACAAGAGGAGATCAAAACTTTAAAAAAATAAACAAATAAACAATAAATGAATAAAAAATAAACAAACAAATAAAAAAACAAACAAACAAAAAACACTGGAAAGCCAGTCATTTATTTTGAGTTGTGAGGCTTTTTGGCTTACAAGCAGCTCTGTAACAAGAGTTACTCTTAGAACAGTCATTACAAATTGTCTGCTACAGCCAACGGTTATTGCTTATGGCCATAGCACTGTTAGGAATCCCGAGCTTGTGCGCTTAGTTAATACTTGGACTGGAGACTGCCAGGGAACACTAGGCGCTGTAAGCTTTTTAACTTAAGGCTCCGATTGTGAAGATTGTAGCTACGGTCATTTAAACACAAGAGGAGATCAAAACTTTTAAAAAATAAACAAATAAACAATAAATGAATAAAAAATAAACAAACAAATAAAAAAACAAACAAACAAAAACACTGGAAAGCCAGTCATTTATTTTGAGTTGTGAGGCTTTTTGGCTTACAAGCAGCTCTGTAACAAGAGTTACTCTTAGAACAGTCATTACAAATAGTCTGCTACAGCCAACGGTTATTGCTTATGGCCATAGCACTGTTAGGAATCCCGAGCTTGTGCGCTTAGTTAATACTTGGACTGGAGACTGCCAGGGAACACTAAGCGCTGTAAGCTTTTTAACTTAAGGCTCCGATTGTGAAGATTGTAGCTACAGTCATTTAAACACAAGAGGAGATCAAAACTTTAAAAAAATAAACAAATAAACAATAAATGAATAAAAAATAAACAAACAAATAAAAAAACAAACAAACAAAAAACACTGGAAAGCCAGTCATTTATTTTGAGTTGTGAGGCTTTTTGGCTTACAAGCAGCTCTGTAACAAGAGTTACTCTTAGAACAGTCATTACAAATAGTCTGCTACAGCCAACGGTTATTGCTTATGGCCATAGCACTGTTAGGAATCCCGAGCTTGTGCGCTTAGTTAATACTTGGACTGGAGACTGCCAGGGAACACTAAGCGCTGTAAGCTTTTTAACTTAAGGCTCCGATTGTGAAGATTGTAGCTACAGTCATTTAAACACAAGAGGAGATCAAAACTTTAAAAAAATAAACAAATAAACAATAAATGAATAAAAAATAAACAAACAAATAAAAAAACAAACAAACAAAAAACACTGGAAAGCCAGTCATTTATTTTGAGTTGTGAGGCTTTTTGGCTTACAAGCAGCTCTGTAACAAGAGTTACTCTTAGAACAGTCATTACAAATTGTCTGCTACAGCCAACGGTTATTGCTTATGGCCATAGCACTGTTAGGAATCCCGAGCTTGTGCGCTTAGTTAATACTTGGACTGGAGACTGCCAGGGAACACTAGGCGCTGTAAGCTTTTTAACTTAAGGCTCCGATTGTGAAGATTGTAGCTACGGTCATTTAAACACAAGAGGAGATCAAAACTTTAAAAAAATAAACAAATAAACAATAAATGAATAAAAAATAAACAAACAAATAAAAAAACAAACAAACAAAAAACACTGGAAAGCCAGTCATTTATTTTGAGTTGTGAGGCTTTTTGGCTTACAAGCAGCTCTGTAACAAGAGTTACTCTTAGAACAGTCATTACAAATTGTCTGCTACAGCCAACGGTTATTGCTTATGGCCATAGCACTGTTAGGAATCCCGAGCTTGTGCGCTTAGTTAATACTTGGACTGGAGACTGCCAGGGAACACTAGGCGCTGTAAGCTTTTTAACTTAAGGCTCCGATTGTGAAGATTGTAGCTACAGTCATTTAAACACAAGAGGAGATCAAAACTTTTAAAAAAGAAACAAATAAACAATAAATGAATAAAAAATAAACAAACAAATAAAAAAACAAACAAACAAAAAACACTGGAAAGCCAGTCATTTATTTTGAGTTGTGAGGCTTTTTGGCTTACAAGCAGCTCTGTAACAAGAGTTACTCTTAGAACAGTCATTACAAATTGTCTGCTACAGCCAACGGTTATTGCTTATGGCCATAGCACTGTTAGGAATCCCGAGCTTGTGCGCTTAGTTAATACTTGGACTGGAGACTGCCAGGGAACACTAAGCGCTGTAAGCTTTTTAACTTAAGGCTCCGATTGTGAAGATTGTAGCTACAGTCATTTAAACACAAGAGGAGATCAAAACTTTAAAAAAATAAACAAATAAACAATAAATGAATAAAAAATAAACAAACAAATAAAAAAACAAATAAACAAAAAACACTGGAAAGCCAGTCATTTATTTTGAGTTGTGAGGCTTTTTGGCTTACAAGCAGCTCTGTAACAAGAGTTACTCTTAGAACAGTCATTACAAATTGTCTGCTACAGCCAACGGTTATTGCTTATGGCCATAGCACTGTTAGGAATCCCGAGCTTGTGCGCTTAGTTAATACTTGGACTGGAGACTGCCAGGGAACACTAGGCGCTGTAAGCTTTTTAACTTAAGGCTCCGATTGTGAAGATTGTAGCTACGGTCATTTAAACACAAGAGGAGATCAAAACTTTAAAAAAATAAACAAATAAACAATAAATGAATAAAAAATAAACAAACAAATAAAAAAACAAACAAACAAAAAACACTGGAAAGCCAGTCATTTATTTTGAGTTGTGAGGCTTTTTGGCTTACAAGCAGCTCTGTAACAAGAGTTACTCTTAGAACAGTCATTACAAATTGTCTGCTACAGCCAACGGTTATTGCTTATGGCCATAGCACTGTTAGGAATCCCGAGCTTGTGCGCTTAGTTAATACTTGGACTGGAGACTGCCAGGGAACACTAGGCGCTGTAAGCTTTTTAACTTAAGGCTCCGATTGTGAAGATTGTAGCTACAGTCATTTAAACACAAGAGGAGATCAAAACTTTTAAAAAATAAACAAATAAACAATAAATGAATAAAAAATAAACAAACAAATAAAAAAACAAACAAACAAAAACACTGGAAAGCCAGTCATTTATTTTGAGTTGTGAGGCTTTTTGGCTTACAAGCAGCTCTGTAACAAGAGTTACTCTTAGAACAGTCATTACAAATAGTCTGCTACAGCCAACGGTTATTGCTTATGGCCATAGCACTGTTAGGAATCTCGAGCTTGTGCGCTTAGTTAATACTTGGACTGGAGACTGCCAGGGAACACTAAGCGCTGTAAGCTTTTTAACTTAAGGCTCCGATTGTGAAGATTGTAGCTACAGTCATTTAAACACAAGAGGAGATCAAAACTTTAAAAAAATAAACAAATAAACAATAAATGAATAAAAAATAAACAAACAAATAAAAAAACAAACAAACAAAAAACACTGGAAAGCCAGTCATTTATTTTGAGTTGTGAGGCTTTTTGGCTTACAAGCAGCTCTGTAACAAGAGTTACTCTTAGAACAGTCATTACAAATAGTCTGCTACAGCCAACGGTTATTGCTTATGGCCATAGCACTGTTAGGAATCCCGAGCTTGTGCGCTTAGTTAATACTTGGACTGGAGACTGCCAGGGAACACTAAGCGCTGTAAGCTTTTTAACTTAAGGCTCCGATTGTGAAGATTGTAGCTACAGTCATTTAAACACAAGAGGAGATCAAAACTTTAAAAAAATAAACAAATAAACAATAAATGAATAAAAAATAAACAAACAAATAAAAAAACAAACAAACAAAAAACACTGGAAAGCCAGTCATTTATTTTGAGTTGTGAGGCTTTTTGGCTTACAAGCAGCTCTGTAACAAGAGTTACTCTTAGAACAGTCATTACAAATTGTCTGCTACAGCCAACGGTTATTGCTTATGGCCATAGCACTGTTAGGAATCCCGAGCTTGTGCGCTTAGTTAATACTTGGACTGGAGACTGCCAGGGAACACTAGGCGCTGTAAGCTTTTTAACTTAAGGCTCCGATTGTGAAGATTGTAGCTACGGTCATTTAAACACAAGAGGAGATCAAAACTTTAAAAAAATAAACAAATAAACAATAAATGAATAAAAAATAAACAAACAAATAAAAAAACAAACAAACAAAAAACACTGGAAAGCCAGTCATTTATTTTGAGTTGTGAGGCTTTTTGGCTTACAAGCAGCTCTGTAACAAGAGTTACTCTTAGAACAGTCATTACAAATTGTCTGCTACAGCCAACGGTTATTGCTTATGGCCATAGCACTGTTAGGAATCCCGAGCTTGTGCGCTTAGTTAATACTTGGACTGGAGACTGCCAGGGAACACTAGGCGCTGTAAGCTTTTTAACTTAAGGCTCCGATTGTGAAGATTGTAGCTACAGTCATTTAAACACAAGAGGAGATCAAAACTTTTAAAAAAGAAACAAATAAACAATAAATGAATAAAAAATAAACAAACAAATAAAAAAACAAACAAACAAAAAACACTGGAAAGCCAGTCATTTATTTTGAGTTGTGAGGCTTTTTGGCTTACAAGCAGCTCTGTAACAAGAGTTACTCTTAGAACAGTCATTACAAATTGTCTGCTACAGCCAACGGTTATTGCTTATGGCCATAGCACTGTTAGGAATCCCGAGCTTGTGCGCTTAGTTAATACTTGGACTGGAGACTGCCAGGGAACACTAAGCGCTGTAAGCTTTTTAACTTAAGGCTCCGATTGTGAAGATTGTAGCTACAGTCATTTAAACACAAGAGGAGATCAAAACTTTAAAAAAATAAACAAATAAATAATAAATGAATAAAAAATAAACAAACAAATAAAAAAACAAATAAACAAAAAACACTGGAAAGCCAGTCATTTATTTTGAGTTGTGAGGCTTTTTGGCTTACAAGCAGCTCTGTAACAAGAGTTACTCTTAGAACAGTCATTACAAATTGTCTGCTACAGCCAACGGTTATTGCTTATGGCCATAGCACTGTTAGGAATCCCGAGCTTGTGCGCTTAGTTAATACTTGGACTGGAGACTGCCAGGGAACACTAGGCGCTGTAAGCTTTTTAACTTAAGGCTCCGATTGTGAAGATTGTAGCTACGGTCATTTAAACACAAGAGGAGATCAAAACTTTAAAAAAATAAACAAATAAACAATAAATGAATAAAAAATAAACAAACAAATAAAAAAACAAACAAACAAAAAACACTGGAAAGCCAGTCATTTATTTTGAGTTGTGAGGCTTTTTGGCTTACAAGCAGCTCTGTAACAAGAGTTACTCTTAGAACAGTCATTACAAATTGTCTGCTACAGCCAACGGTTATTGCTTATGGCCATAGCACTGTTAGGAATCCCGAGCTTGTGCGCTTAGTTAATACTTGGACTGGAGACTGCCAGGGAACACTAGGCGCTGTAAGCTTTTTAACTTAAGGCTCCGATTGTGAAGATTGTAGCTACAGTCATTTAAACACAAGAGGAGATCAAAACTTTTAAAAAATAAACAAATAAACAATAAATGAATAAAAAATAAACAAACAAATAAAAAAAACAAACAAACAAAAAACACTGGAAAGCCAGTCATTTATTTTGAGTTGTGAGGCTTTTTGGCTTACAAGCAGCTCTGTAACAAGAGTTACTCTTAGAACAGTCATTACAAATTGTCTGCTACAGCCAACGGTTATTGCTTATGGCCATAGCACTGTTAGGAATCCCGAGCTTGTGCGCTTAGTTAATACTTGGACTGGAGACTGCCAGGGAACACTAGGCGCTGTAAGCTTTTTAACTTAAGGCTCCGATTGTGAAGATTGTAGCTACAGTCATTTAAACACAAGAGGAGATCAAAACTTTAAAAAAATAAACAAATAAACAATAAATGAATAAAAAATAAACAAACAAATAAAAAAACAAATAAACAAAAAACACTGGAAAGCCAGTCATTTATTTTGAGTTGTGAGGCTTTTTAGTTTACAAGCAGCTCTGTAACAAGAGTTACTCTTAGAACAGTCATTACAAATAGTCTTCTACAGCCAACAGTCATTGCTTATGGCCATTGCACTCTTAGGAATCCCGAGCTTGTGCGCTTAGTTAATACTTGGACTGGAGACTGCCAGGGAACACTAGGCGCTGTAAGCTTTTTAACTTAAGGCTCCGATTGTGAAGATTGTAGCTACAGTCATTTAAACACAAGAGGAGATCAAAACTTTTAAAAAATAAACAAATAAACAATAAATGAATAAAAAATAAACAAACAAATAAAAAAAACAAACAAACAAAAAACACTGGAAAGCCAGTCATTTATTTTGAGTTGTGAGGCTTTTTGGCTTACAAGCAGCTCTGTAACAAGAGTTACTCTTAGAACAGTCATTACAAATTGTCTGCTACAGCCAACGGTTATTGCTTATGGCCATAGCACTGTTAGGAATCCCGAGCTTGTGCGCTTAGTTAATACTTGGACTGGAGACTGCCAGGGAACACTAGGCGCTGTAAGCTTTTTAACTTAAGGCTCCGATTGTGAAGATTGTAGCTACAGTCATTTAAACACAAGAGGAGATCAAAACTTTAAAAAAATAAACAAATAAACAATAAATGAATAAAAAATAAACAAACAAATAAAAAAACAAATAAACAAAAAACACTGGAAAGCCAGTCATTTATTTTGAGTTGTGAGGCTTTTTAGTTTACAAGCAGCTCTGTAACAAGAGTTACTCTTAGAACAGTCATTACAAATAGTCTTCTACAGCCAACAGTCATTGCTTATGGCCATTGCACTCTTAGGAATCCCGAGCTTGTGCGCTTAGTTAATACTTGGACTGGAGACTGCCAGGGAACACTAGGCGCTGTAAGCTTTTTAACTTAAGGCTCCGATTGTGAAGATTGTAGCTACAGTCATTTAAACACAAGAGGAGATCAAAACTTTTAAAAAATAAACAAATAAACAATAAATGAATAAAAAATAAACAAACAAATAAAAAAACAAACAAACAAAAAACACTGGAAAGCCAGTCATTTATTTTGAGTTGTGAGGCTTTTTAGTTTACAAGCAGCTCTGTAACAAGAGTTACTCTTAGAACAGTCATTACAAATAGTCTTCTACAGCCAACAGTCATTGCTTATGGCCATTGCACTCTTAGGAATCCCGAGCTTGTGCGCTTAGTTAATACTTGGACTGGAGACTGCCAGGGAACACTAGGCGCTGTAAGCTTTTTAACTTAAGGCTCCGATTGTGAAGATTGTAGCTACAGTCATTTAAACACAAGAGGAGATCAAAACTTTTAAAAAATAAACAAATAAACAATAAATGAATAAAAAATAAACAAACAAATAAAAAAACAAACAAACAAAAAACACTGGAAAGCCAGTCATTTATTTTGAGTTGTGAGGCTTTTTGGCTTACAAGCAGCTCTGTAACAAGAGTTACTCTTAGAACAGTCATTACAAATAGTCTGCTACAGCCAACGGTTATTGCTTATGGCCATAGCACTGTTAGGAATCCCGAGCTTGTGCGCTTAGTTAATACTTGGACTGGAGACTGCCAGGGAACACTAAGCGCTGTAAGCTTTTTAACTTAAAGCTCCGATTGTGAAGATTGTAGCTACAGTCATTTAAACACAAGAGGAGATCAAAACTTTAAAAAAATAAACAAATAAACAATAAATGAATAAAAAATAAACAAACAAATAAAAAAACAAACAAACAAAAAACACTGGAAAGCCAGTCATTTATTTTGAGTTGTGAGGCTTTTTGGCTTACAAGCAGCTCTGTAACAAGAGTTACTCTTAGAACAGTCATTACAAATTGTCTGCTACAGCCAACGGTTATTGCTTATGGCCATAGCACTGTTAGGAATCCCGAGCTTGTGCGCTTAGTTAATACTTGGACTGGAGACTGCCAGGGAACACTAAGCGCTGTAAGCTTTTTAACTTAAGGCTCCGATTGTGAAGATTGTAGCTACAGTCATTTAAACACAAGAGGAGATCAAAACTTTAAAAAAATAAAAAAATAAACAATAAATGAATAAAAAATAAACAAACAAATAAAAAAACAAACAAACAAAAAACACTGGAAAGCCAGTCATTTATTTTGAGTTGTGAGGCTTTTTGGCTTACAAGCAGCTCTGTAACAAGAGTTACTCTTAGAACAGTCATTACAAATAGTCTGCTACAGCCAACGGTTATTGCTTATGGCCATAGCACTGTTAGGAATCCCGAGCTTGTGCGCTTAGTTAATACTTGGACTGGAGACTGCCAGGGAACACTAAGCGCTGTAAGCTTTTTAACTTAAGGCTCCGATTGTGAAGATTGTAGCTACAGTCATTTAAACACAAGAGGAGATCAAAACTTTAAAAAAATAAACAAATAAACAATAAATGAATAAAAAATAAACAAACAAATAAAAAAACAAACAAACAAAAAACACTGGAAAGCCAGTCATTTATTTTGAGTTGTGAGGCTTTTTGGCTTACAAGCAGCTCTGTAACAAGAGTTACTCTTAGAACAGTCATTACAAATAGTCTGCTACAGCCAACGGTTATTGCTTATGGCCATAGCACTGTTAGGAATCCCGAGCTTGTGCGCTTAGTTAATACTTGGACTGGAGACTGCCAGGGAACACTAGGCGCTGTAAGCTTTTTAACTTAAGGCTCCGATTGTGAAGATTGTAGCTACGGTCATTTAAACACAAGAGGAGATCAAAACTTTTAAAAAATAAACAAATAAACAATAAATGAATAAAAAATAAACAAACAAATAAAAAAACAAACAAACAAAAAACACTGGAAAGCCAGTCATTTATTTTGAGTTGTGAGGCTTTTTAGTTTACAAGCAGCTCTGTAACAAGAGTTACTCTTAGAACAGTCATTACAAATAGTCTTCTACAGCCAACAGTCATTGCTTATGGCCATTGCACTCTTAGGAATCCCGAGCTTGTGCGCTTAGTTAATACTTGGACTGGAGACTGCCAGGGAACACTAGGCGCTGTAAGCTTTTTAACTTAAGGCTCCGATTGTGAAGATTGTAGCTACAGTCATTTAAACACAAGAGGAGATCAAAACTTTTAAAAAATAAACAAATAAACAATAAATGAATAAAAAATAAACAAACAAATAAAAAAACAAACAAACAAAAAACACTGGAAAGCCAGTCATTTATTTTGAGTTGTGAGGCTTTTTGGCTTACAAGCAGCTCTGTAACAAGAGTTACTCTTAGAACAGTCATTACAAATAGTCTGCTACAGCCAACGGTTATTGCTTATGGCCATAGCACTGTTAGGAATCCCGAGCTTGTGCGCTTAGTTAATACTTGGACTGGAGACTGCCAGGGAACACTAAGCGCTGTAAGCTTTTTAACTTAAGGCTCCGATTGTGAAGATTGTAGCTACAGTCATTTAAACACAAGAGGAGATCAAAACTTTTAAAAAATAAACAAATAAACAATAAATGAATAAAAAATAAACAAACAAATAAAAAAACAAACAAACAAAAAACACTGGAAAGCCAGTCATTTATTTTGAGTTGTGAGGCTTTTTGGCTTACAAGCAGCTCTGTAACAAGAGTTACTCTTAGAACAGTCATTACAAATAGTCTGCTACAGCCAACGGTTATTGCTTATGGCCATAGCACTGTTAGGAATCCCGAGCTTGTGCGCTTAGTTAATACTTGGACTGGAGACTGCCAGGGAACACTAAGCGCTGTAAGCTTTTTAACTTAAGGCTCCGATTGTGAAGATTGTAGCTACAGTCATTTAAACACAAGAGGAGATCAAAACTTTAAAAAAATAAACAAATAAACAATAAATGAATAAAAAATAAACAAACAAATAAAAAAACAAACAAACAAAAAACACTGGAAAGCCAGTCATTTATTTTGAGTTGTGAGGCTTTTTGGCTTACAAGCAGCTCTGTAACAAGAGTTACTCTTAGAACAGTCATTACAAATTGTCTGCTACAGCCAACGGTTATTGCTTATGGCCATAGCACTGTTAGGAATCCCGAGCTTGTGCGCTTAGTTAATACTTGGACTGGAGACTGCCAGGGAACACTAGGCGCTGTAAGCTTTTTAACTTAAGGCTCCGATTGTGAAGATTGTAGCTACGGTCATTTAAACACAAGAGGAGATCAAAACTTTAAAAAAATAAACAAATAAACAATAAATGAATAAAAAATAAACAAACAAATAAAAAAACAAACAAACAAAAAACACTGGAAAGCCAGTCATTTATTTTGAGTTGTGAGGCTTTTTGGCTTACAAGCAGCTCTGTAACAAGAGTTACTCTTAGAACAGTCATTACAAATTGTCTGCTACAGCCAACGGTTATTGCTTATGGCCATAGCACTGTTAGGAATCCCGAGCTTGTGCGCTTAGTTAATACTTGGACTGGAGACTGCCAGGGAACACTAGGCGCTGTAAGCTTTTTAACTTAAGGCTCCGATTGTGAAGATTGTAGCTACAGTCATTTAAACACAAGAGGAGATCAAAACTTTTAAAAAAGAAACAAATAAACAATAAATGAATAAAAAATAAACAAACAAATAAAAAAACAAACAAACAAAAAACACTGGAAAGCCAGTCATTTATTTTGAGTTGTGAGGCTTTTTGGCTTACAAGCAGCTCTGTAACAAGAGTTACTCTTAGAACAGTCATTACAAATTGTCTGCTACAGCCAACGGTTATTGCTTATGGCCATAGCACTGTTAGGAATCCCGAGCTTGTGCGCTTAGTTAATACTTGGACTGGAGACTGCCAGGGAACACTAAGCGCTGTAAGCTTTTTAACTTAAGGCTCCGATTGTGAAGATTGTAGCTACAGTCATTTAAACACAAGAGGAGATCAAAACTTTAAAAAAATAAACAAATAAACAATAAATGAATAAAAAATAAACAAACAAATAAAAAAACAAATAAACAAAAAACACTGGAAAGCCAGTCATTTATTTTGAGTTGTGAGGCTTTTTGGCTTACAAGCAGCTCTGTAACAAGAGTTACTCTTAGAACAGTCATTACAAATTGTCTGCTACAGCCAACGGTTATTGCTTATGGCCATAGCACTGTTAGGAATCCCGAGCTTGTGCGCTTAGTTAATACTTGGACTGGAGACTGCCAGGGAACACTAGGCGCTGTAAGCTTTTTAACTTAAGGCTCCGATTGTGAAGATTGTAGCTACGGTCATTTAAACACAAGAGGAGATCAAAACTTTAAAAAAATAAACAAATAAACAATAAATGAATAAAAAATAAACAAACAAATAAAAAAACAAACAAACAAAAAACACTGGAAAGCCAGTCATTTATTTTGAGTTGTGAGGCTTTTTGGCTTACAAGCAGCTCTGTAACAAGAGTTACTCTTAGAACAGTCATTACAAATAGTCTGCTACAGCCAACGGTTATTGCTTATGGCCATAGCACTGTTAGGAATCTCGAGCTTGTGCGCTTAGTTAATACTTGGACTGGAGACTGCCAGGGAACACTAAGCGCTGTAAGCTTTTTAACTTAAGGCTCCGATTGTGAAGATTGTAGCTACAGTCATTTAAACACAAGAGGAGATCAAAACTTTAAAAAAATAAACAAATAAACAATAAATGAATAAAAAATAAACAAACAAATAAAAAAACAAACAAACAAAAAACACTGGAAAGCCAGTCATTTATTTTGAGTTGTGAGGCTTTTTGGCTTACAAGCAGCTCTGTAACAAGAGTTACTCTTAGAACAGTCATTACAAATAGTCTGCTACAGCCAACGGTTATTGCTTATGGCCATAGCACTGTTAGGAATCCCGAGCTTGTGCGCTTAGTTAATACTTGGACTGGAGACTGCCAGGGAACACTAAGCGCTGTAAGCTTTTTAACTTAAGGCTCCGATTGTGAAGATTGTAGCTACAGTCATTTAAACACAAGAGGAGATCAAAACTTTAAAAAAATAAACAAATAAACAATAAATGAATAAAAAATAAACAAACAAATAAAAAAACAAACAAACAAAAAACACTGGAAAGCCAGTCATTTATTTTGAGTTGTGAGGCTTTTTGGCTTACAAGCAGCTCTGTAACAAGAGTTACTCTTAGAACAGTCATTACAAATTGTCTGCTACAGCCAACGGTTATTGCTTATGGCCATAGCACTGTTAGGAATCCCGAGCTTGTGCGCTTAGTTAATACTTGGACTGGAGACTGCCAGGGAACACTAGGCGCTGTAAGCTTTTTAACTTAAGGCTCCGATTGTGAAGATTGTAGCTACGGTCATTTAAACACAAGAGGAGATCAAAACTTTAAAAAAATAAACAAATAAACAATAAATGAATAAAAAATAAACAAACAAATAAAAAAACAAACAAACAAAAAACACTGGAAAGCCAGTCATTTATTTTGAGTTGTGAGGCTTTTTGGCTTACAAGCAGCTCTGTAACAAGAGTTACTCTTAGAACAGTCATTACAAATTGTCTGCTACAGCCAACGGTTATTGCTTATGGCCATAGCACTGTTAGGAATCCCGAGCTTGTGCGCTTAGTTAATACTTGGACTGGAGACTGCCAGGGAACACTAGGCGCTGTAAGCTTTTTAACTTAAGGCTCCGATTGTGAAGATTGTAGCTACAGTCATTTAAACACAAGAGGAGATCAAAACTTTTAAAAAAGAAACAAATAAACAATAAATGAATAAAAAATAAACAAACAAATAAAAAAACAAACAAACAAAAAACACTGGAAAGCCAGTCATTTATTTTGAGTTGTGAGGCTTTTTGGCTTACAAGCAGCTCTGTAACAAGAGTTACTCTTAGAACAGTCATTACAAATTGTCTGCTACAGCCAACGGTTATTGCTTATGGCCATAGCACTGTTAGGAATCCCGAGCTTGTGCGCTTAGTTAATACTTGGACTGGAGACTGCCAGGGAACACTAAGCGCTGTAAGCTTTTTAACTTAAGGCTCCGATTGTGAAGATTGTAGCTACAGTCATTTAAACACAAGAGGAGATCAAAACTTTAAAAAAATAAACAAATAAATAATAAATGAATAAAAAATAAACAAACAAATAAAAAAACAAATAAACAAAAAACACTGGAAAGCCAGTCATTTATTTTGAGTTGTGAGGCTTTTTGGCTTACAAGCAGCTCTGTAACAAGAGTTACTCTTAGAACAGTCATTACAAATTGTCTGCTACAGCCAACGGTTATTGCTTATGGCCATAGCACTGTTAGGAATCCCGAGCTTGTGCGCTTAGTTAATACTTGGACTGGAGACTGCCAGGGAACACTAGGCGCTGTAAGCTTTTTAACTTAAGGCTCCGATTGTGAAGATTGTAGCTACGGTCATTTAAACACAAGAGGAGATCAAAACTTTAAAAAAATAAACAAATAAACAATAAATGAATAAAAAATAAACAAACAAATAAAAAAACAAACAAACAAAAAACACTGGAAAGCCAGTCATTTATTTTGAGTTGTGAGGCTTTTTGGCTTACAAGCAGCTCTGTAACAAGAGTTACTCTTAGAACAGTCATTACAAATTGTCTGCTACAGCCAACGGTTATTGCTTATGGCCATAGCACTGTTAGGAATCCCGAGCTTGTGCGCTTAGTTAATACTTGGACTGGAGACTGCCAGGGAACACTAGGCGCTGTAAGCTTTTTAACTTAAGGCTCCGATTGTGAAGATTGTAGCTACAGTCATTTAAACACAAGAGGAGATCAAAACTTTTAAAAAATAAACAAATAAACAATAAATGAATAAAAAATAAACAAACAAATAAAAAAAACAAACAAACAAAAAACACTGGAAAGCCAGTCATTTATTTTGAGTTGTGAGGCTTTTTGGCTTACAAGCAGCTCTGTAACAAGAGTTACTCTTAGAACAGTCATTACAAATTGTCTGCTACAGCCAACGGTTATTGCTTATGGCCATAGCACTGTTAGGAATCCCGAGCTTGTGCGCTTAGTTAATACTTGGACTGGAGACTGCCAGGGAACACTAGGCGCTGTAAGCTTTTTAACTTAAGGCTCCGATTGTGAAGATTGTAGCTACAGTCATTTAAACACAAGAGGAGATCAAAACTTTAAAAAAATAAACAAATAAACAATAAATGAATAAAAAATAAACAAACAAATAAAAAAACAAATAAACAAAAAACACTGGAAAGCCAGTCATTTATTTTGAGTTGTGAGGCTTTTTAGTTTACAAGCAGCTCTGTAACAAGAGTTACTCTTAGAACAGTCATTACAAATAGTCTTCTACAGCCAACAGTCATTGCTTATGGCCATTGCACTCTTAGGAATCCCGAGCTTGTGCGCTTAGTTAATACTTGGACTGGAGACTGCCAGGGAACACTAGGCGCTGTAAGCTTTTTAACTTAAGGCTCCGATTGTGAAGATTGTAGCTACAGTCATTTAAACACAAGAGGAGATCAAAACTTTTAAAAAATAAACAAATAAACAATAAATGAATAAAAAATAAACAAACAAATAAAAAAAACAAACAAACAAAAAACACTGGAAAGCCAGTCATTTATTTTGAGTTGTGAGGCTTTTTGGCTTACAAGCAGCTCTGTAACAAGAGTTACTCTTAGAACAGTCATTACAAATTGTCTGCTACAGCCAACGGTTATTGCTTATGGCCATAGCACTGTTAGGAATCCCGAGCTTGTGCGCTTAGTTAATACTTGGACTGGAGACTGCCAGGGAACACTAGGCGCTGTAAGCTTTTTAACTTAAGGCTCCGATTGTGAAGATTGTAGCTACAGTCATTTAAACACAAGAGGAGATCAAAACTTTAAAAAAATAAACAAATAAACAATAAATGAATAAAAAATAAACAAACAAATAAAAAAACAAATAAACAAAAAACACTGGAAAGCCAGTCATTTATTTTGAGTTGTGAGGCTTTTTAGTTTACAAGCAGCTCTGTAACAAGAGTTACTCTTAGAACAGTCATTACAAATAGTCTTCTACAGCCAACAGTCATTGCTTATGGCCATTGCACTCTTAGGAATCCCGAGCTTGTGCGCTTAGTTAATACTTGGACTGGAGACTGCCAGGGAACACTAGGCGCTGTAAGCTTTTTAACTTAAGGCTCCGATTGTGAAGATTGTAGCTACAGTCATTTAAACACAAGAGGAGATCAAAACTTTTAAAAAATAAACAAATAAACAATAAATGAATAAAAAATAAACAAACAAATAAAAAAACAAACAAACAAAAAACACTGGAAAGCCAGTCATTTATTTTGAGTTGTGAGGCTTTTTAGTTTACAAGCAGCTCTGTAACAAGAGTTACTCTTAGAACAGTCATTACAAATAGTCTTCTACAGCCAACAGTCATTGCTTATGGCCATTGCACTCTTAGGAATCCCGAGCTTGTGCGCTTAGTTAATACTTGGACTGGAGACTGCCAGGGAACACTAGGCGCTGTAAGCTTTTTAACTTAAGGCTCCGATTGTGAAGATTGTAGCTACAGTCATTTAAACACAAGAGGAGATCAAAACTTTTAAAAAATAAACAAATAAACAATAAATGAATAAAAAATAAACAAACAAATAAAAAAACAAACAAACAAAAAACACTGGAAAGCCAGTCATTTATTTTGAGTTGTGAGGCTTTTTGGCTTACAAGCAGCTCTGTAACAAGAGTTACTCTTAGAACAGTCATTACAAATAGTCTGCTACAGCCAACGGTTATTGCTTATGGCCATAGCACTGTTAGGAATCCCGAGCTTGTGCGCTTAGTTAATACTTGGACTGGAGACTGCCAGGGAACACTAAGCGCTGTAAGCTTTTTAACTTAAAGCTCCGATTGTGAAGATTGTAGCTACAGTCATTTAAACACAAGAGGAGATCAAAACTTTAAAAAAATAAACAAATAAACAATAAATGAATAAAAAATAAACAAACAAATAAAAAAACAAACAAACAAAAAACACTGGAAAGCCAGTCATTTATTTTGAGTTGTGAGGCTTTTTGGCTTACAAGCAGCTCTGTAACAAGAGTTACTCTTAGAACAGTCATTACAAATTGTCTGCTACAGCCAACGGTTATTGCTTATGGCCATAGCACTGTTAGGAATCCCGAGCTTGTGCGCTTAGTTAATACTTGGACTGGAGACTGCCAGGGAACACTAAGCGCTGTAAGCTTTTTAACTTAAGGCTCCGATTGTGAAGATTGTAGCTACAGTCATTTAAACACAAGAGGAGATCAAAACTTTAAAAAAATAAAAAAATAAACAATAAATGAATAAAAAATAAACAAACAAATAAAAAAACAAACAAACAAAAAACACTGGAAAGCCAGTCATTTATTTTGAGTTGTGAGGCTTTTTGGCTTACAAGCAGCTCTGTAACAAGAGTTACTCTTAGAACAGTCATTACAAATAGTCTGCTACAGCCAACGGTTATTGCTTATGGCCATAGCACTGTTAGGAATCCCGAGCTTGTGCGCTTAGTTAATACTTGGACTGGAGACTGCCAGGGAACACTAAGCGCTGTAAGCTTTTTAACTTAAGGCTCCGATTGTGAAGATTGTAGCTACAGTCATTTAAACACAAGAGGAGATCAAAACTTTAAAAAAATAAACAAATAAACAATAAATGAATAAAAAATAAACAAACAAATAAAAAAACAAACAAACAAAAAACACTGGAAAGCCAGTCATTTATTTTGAGTTGTGAGGCTTTTTGGCTTACAAGCAGCTCTGTAACAAGAGTTACTCTTAGAACAGTCATTACAAATAGTCTGCTACAGCCAACGGTTATTGCTTATGGCCATAGCACTGTTAGGAATCCCGAGCTTGTGCGCTTAGTTAATACTTGGACTGGAGACTGCCAGGGAACACTAAGCGCTGTAAGCTTTTTAACTTAAGGCTCCGATTGTGAAGATTGTAGCTACAGTCATTTAAACACAAGAGGAGATCAAAACTTTAAAAAAATAAACAAATAAACAATAAATGAATAAAAAATAAACAAACAAATAAAAAAACAAACAAACAAAAAACACTGGAAAGCCAGTCATTTATTTGAGTTGTGAGGCTTTTTGGCTTACAAGCAGCTCTGTAACAAGAGTTACTCTTAGAACAGTCATTACAAATTGTCTGCTACAGCCAACGGTTATTGCTTATGGCCATAGCACTGTTAGGAATCCCGAGCTTGTGCGCTTAGTTAATACTTGGACTGGAGACTGCCAGGGAACACTAAGCGCTGTAAGCTTTTTAACTTAAGGCTCCGATTGTGAAGATTGTAGCTACAGTCATTTAAACACAAGAGGAGATCAAAACTTTAAAAAAATAAACAAATAAACAATAAATGAATAAAAAATAAACAAACAAATAAAAAAACAAACAAACAAAAAACACTGGAAAGCCAGTCATTTATTTTGAGTTGTGAGGCTTTTTGGCTTACAAGCAGCTCTGTAACAAGAGTTACTCTTAGAACAGTCATTACAAATTGTCTGCTACAGCCAACGGTTATTGCTTATGGCCATAGCACTGTTAGGAATCCCGAGCTTGTGCGCTTAGTTAATACTTGGACTGGAGACTGCCAGGGAACACTAGGCGCTGTAAGCTTTTTAACTTAAGGCTCCGATTGTGAAGATTGTAGCTACGGTCATTTAAACACAAGAGGAGATCAAAACTTTTAAAAAATAAACAAATAAACAATAAATGAATAAAAAATAAACAAACAAATAAAAAAACAAACAAACAAAAAACACTGGAAAGCCAGTCATTTATTTTGAGTTGTGAGGCTTTTTAGTTTACAAGCAGCTCTGTAACAAGAGTTACTCTTAGAACAGTCATTACAAATAGTCTTCTACAGCCAACAGTCATTGCTTATGGCCATTGCACTCTTAGGAATCCCGAGCTTGTGCGCTTAGTTAATACTTGGACTGGAGACTGCCAGGGAACACTAGGCGCTGTAAGCTTTTTAACTTAAGGCTCCGATTGTGAAGATTGTAGCTACAGTCATTTAAACACAAGAGGAGATCAAAACTTTTAAAAAATAAACAAATAAACAATAAATGAATAAAAAATAAACAAACAAATAAAAAAACAAACAAACAAAAAACACTGGAAAGCCAGTCATTTATTTTGAGTTGTGAGGCTTTTTGGCTTACAAGCAGCTCTGTAACAAGAGTTACTCTTAGAACAGTCATTACAAATAGTCTGCTACAGCCAACGGTTATTGCTTATGGCCATAGCACTGTTAGGAATCCCGAGCTTGTGCGCTTAGTTAATACTTGGACTGGAGACTGCCAGGGAACACTAAGCGCTGTAAGCTTTTTAACTTAAGGCTCCGATTGTGAAGATTGTAGCTACAGTCATTTAAACACAAGAGGAGATCAAAACTTTTAAAAAATAAACAAATAAACAATAAATGAATAAAAAATAAACAAACAAATAAAAAAACAAACAAACAAAAACACTGGAAAGCCAGTCATTTATTTTGAGTTGTGAGGCTTTTTGGCTTACAAGCAGCTCTGTAACAAGAGTTACTCTTAGAACAGTCATTACAAATAGTCTGCTACAGCCAACGGTTATTGCTTATGGCCATAGCACTGTTAGGAATCCCGAGCTTGTGCGCTTAGTTAATACTTGGACTGGAGACTGCCAGGGAACACTAAGCGCTGTAAGCTTTTTAACTTAAGGCTCCGATTGTGAAGATTGTAGCTACAGTCATTTAAACACAAGAGGAGATCAAAACTTTAAAAAAATAAACAAATAAACAATAAATGAATAAAAAATAAACAAACAAATAAAAAAACAAACAAACAAAAAACACTGGAAAGCCAGTCATTTATTTTGAGTTGTGAGGCTTTTTGGCTTACAAGCAGCTCTGTAACAAGAGTTACTCTTAGAACAGTCATTACAAATAGTCTGCTACAGCCAACGGTTATTGCTTATGGCCATAGCACTGTTAGGAATCCCGAGCTTGTGCGCTTAGTTAATACTTGGACTGGAGACTGCCAGGGAACACTAAGCGCTGTAAGCTTTTTAACTTAAGGCTCCGATTGTGAAGATTGTAGCTACAGTCATTTAAACACAAGAGGAGATAAAAACTTTAAAAAAATAAACAAATAAACAATAAATGAATAAAAAATAAACAAACAAATAAAAAAAACAAACAAACAAAAAACACTGGAAAGCCAGTCATTTATCTTGAGTTGTGAGGCTTTTTGGCTTACAAGCAGCTCTGTAACAAGAGTTACTCTTAGAACAGTCATTACAAATAGTCTTCTACAGCCAACAGTCATTGCTTATGGCCATTGCACTCTTAGGAATCCCGAGCTTGTGCGCTTAGTTAATACTTGGACTGGAGACTGCCAGGGAACACTAGGCGCTGTAAGCTTTTTAACTTAAGGCTCCGATTGTGAAGATTGTAGCTACAGTCATTTAAACACAAGAGGAGATCAAAACTTTAAAAAAATAAACAAATAAACAATAAATGAATAAAAAATAAACAAACAAATAAAAAAACAAACAAACAAAAAACACTGGAAAGCCAGTCATTTATTTTGAGTTGTGAGGCTTTTTGGCTTACAAGCAGCTCTGTAACAAGAGTTACTCTTAGAACAGTCATTACAAATAGTCTGCTACAGCCAACGGTTATTGCTTATGGCCATAGCACTGTTAGGAATCCCGAGCTTGTGCGCTTAGTTAATACTTGGACTGGAGACTGCCAGGGAACACTAAGCGCTGTAAGCTTTTTAACTTAAGGCTCCGATTGTGAAGATTGTAGCTACAGTCATTTAAACACAAGAGGAGATCAAAACTTTAAAAAAATAAACAAATAAACAATAAATGAATAAAAAATAAACAAACAAATAAAAAAACAAACAAACAAAAAACACTGGAAAGCCAGTCATTTATTTTGAGTTGTGAGGCTTTTTGGCTTACAAGCAGCTCTGTAACAAGAGTTACTCTTAGAACAGTCATTACAAATTGTCTGCTACAGCCAACGGTTATTGCTTATGGCCATAGCACTGTTAGGAATCCCGAGCTTGTGCGCTTAGTTAATACTTGGACTGGAGACTGCCAGGGAACACTAGGCGCTGTAAGCTTTTTAACTTAAGGCTCCGATTGTGAAGATTGTAGCTACAGTCATTTAAACACAAGAGGAGATCAAAACTTTTAAAAAATAAACAAATAAACAATAAATGAATAAAAAATAAACAAACAAATAAAAAAACAAACAAACAAAAAAACACTGGAAAGCCAGTCATTTATTTTGAGTTGTGAGGCTTTTTGGCTTACAAGCAGCTCTGTAACAAGAGTTACTCTTAGAACAGTCATTACAAATTGTCTGCTACAGCCAACGGTTATTGCTTATGGCCATAGCACTGTTAGGAATCCCGAGCTTGTGCGCTTAGTTAATACTTGGACTGGAGACTGCCAGGGAACACTAGGCGCTGTAAGCTTTTTAACTTAAGGCTCCGATTGTGAAGATTGTAGCTACAGTCATTTAAACACAAGAGAGATCAAAACTTTAAAAAAATAAACAAATAAACAATAAATGAATAAAAAATAAACAAACAAATAAAAAAACAAACAAACAAAAAACACTGGAAAGCCAGTCATTTATTTTGAGTTGTGAGGCTTTTTGGCTTACAAGCAGCTCTGTAACAAGAGTTACTCTTAGAACAGTCATTACAAATTGTCTGCTACAGCCAACGGTTATTGCTTATGGCCATAGCACTGTTAGGAATCCCGAGCTTGTGCGCTTAGTTAATACTTGGACTGGAGACTGCCAGGGAACACTAGGCGCTGTAAGCTTTTTAACTTAAGGCTCCGATTGTGAAGATTGTAGCTACAGTCATTTAAACACAAGAGAGATCAAAACTTTAAAAAAATAAACAAATAAACAATAAATGAATAAAAAAATAAACAAACAAATAAAAAAACAAACAAACAAAAAACACTGGAAAGCCAGTCATTTATTTTGAGTTGTGAGGCTTTTTGGCTTACAAGCAGCTCTGTAACAAGAGTTACTCTTAGAACAGTCATTACAAATTGTCTGCTACAGCCAACGGTTATTGCTTATGGCCATAGCACTGTTAGGAATCCCGAGCTTGTGCGCTTAGTTAATACTTGGACTGGAGACTGCCAGGGAACACTAGGCGCTGTAAGCTTTTTAACTTAAGGCTCCGATTGTGAAGATTGTAGCTACAGTCATTTAAACACAAGAGAGATCAAAACTTTAAAAAAATAAACAAATAAACAATAAATGAATAAAAAATAAACAAACAAATAAAAAAACAAACAAACAAAAAACACTGGAAAGCCAGTCATTTATTTTGAGTTGTGAGGCTTTTTGGCTTACAAGCAGCTCTGTAACAAGAGTTACTCTTAGAACAGTCATTACAAATTGTCTGCTACAGCCAACGGTTATTGCTTATGGCCATAGCACTGTTAGGAATCCCGAGCTTGTGCGCTTAGTTAATACTTGGACTGGAGACTGCCAGGGAACACTAAGCGCTGTAAGCTTTTTAACTTAAGGCTCCGATTGTGAAGATTGTAGCTACAGTCATTTAAACACAAGAGGAGATCAAAACTTTAAAAAAATAAACAAATAAACAATAAATGAATAAAAAATAAACAAACAAATAAAAAAACAAACAAACAAAAAACACTGGAAAGCCAGTCATTTATTTTGAGTTGTGAGGCTTTTTGGCTTACAAGCAGCTCTGTAACAAGAGTTACTCTTAGAACAGTCATTACAAATTGTCTGCTACAGCCAACGGTTATTGCTTATGGCCATAGCACTGTTAGGAATCCCGAGCTTGTGCGCTTAGTTAATACTTGGACTGGAGACTGCCAGGGAACACTAAGCGCTGTAAGCTTTTTTAACTTAAGGCTCCGATTGTGAAGATTGTAGCTACAGTCATTTAAACACAAGAGGAGATCAAAACTTTAAAAAATAAACAAATAAACAATAAATGAATAAAAAATAAACAAACAAATAAAAAAACAAACAAACAAAAAACACTGGAAAGCCAGTCATTTATTTTGAGTTGTGAGGCTTTTTGGCTTACAAGCAGCTCTGTAACAAGAGTTACTCTTAGAACAGTCATTACAAATTGTCTGCTACAGCCAACGGTTATTGCTTATGGCCATAGCACTGTTAGGAATCCCGAGCTTGTGCGCTTAGTTAATACTTGGACTGGAGACTGCCAGGGAACACTAAGCGCTGTAAGCTTTTTAACTTAAGGCTCCGATTGTGAAGATTGTAGCTACAGTCATTTAAACACAAGAGGAGATCAAAACTTTAAAAAAATAAACAAATAAACAATAAATGAATAAAAAATAAACAAACAAATAAAAAAACAAACAAACAAAAAACACTGGAAAGCCAGTCATTTATTTTGAGTTGTGAGGCTTTTTGGCTTACAAGCAGCTCTGTAACAAGAGTTACTCTTAGAACAGTCATTACAAATTGTCTGCTACAGCCAACGGTTATTGCTTATGGCCATAGCACTGTTAGGAATCCCGAGCTTGTGCGCTTAGTTAATACTTGGACTGGAGACTGCCAGGGAACACTAGGCGCTGTAAGCTTTTTAACTTAAGGCTCCGATTGTGAAGATTGTAGCTACAGGTCATTTAAACACAAGAGGAGATCAAAACTTTAAAAAATAAACAAATAAACAATAAATGAATAAAAAAATAAACAAACAAATAAAAAAACAAACAAACAAAAAACACTGGAAAGCCAGTATTTATTTGAGTTGTGAGGCTTTTTGGCTTACAAGCAGCTCTGTAACAAGAGTTACTCTTAGAAACAGTCAATTACAAATTGTCTGCTACAGCCAACGGTTATGCTTATGGCCATAGCACTGTTAGGAATCCCGAGCTTGTGCGCTTAGTTAATACTTGGACTGGAGGGACTGCCAGGAACACTAAGCGCTGTAAGCTTTTTAACTTAAGGCTCCGATTGTGAAGATTGTAGCTACAGTCATTTAAACACAAGAGGAGATCAAAACTTTAAAAACAATAAAAATCTGATAGAGTGTGT